>NW_023353731.1:0-1231 GCF_001411555.2 Juglans regia
GAAGTCTCTATTTGAACATGATAAAATCCAAGCGCGTGACGTCTGCGAACACCTTCCAATAAGCTGCTGAGTTCTGTAAAATTATTGATACCCAAACCTAAGGAAACAGAGTAAACCAGAAGTAATCTACCATCCTCATCCTGAATAACACCCCCAGCGCCAGAAGTGCCAGGGTTTCCGAAACTACTACTATCCGTATTGAGTTTTACCCAGCCCTGAAGGGGCCGGTGCCATTTTACCACCCGGACCCTCTTGGGCTTAGGGAACAAGATTGGGATATCCAATCTATTCAAAATATCCATGTCCTGGGTGGTAAGAGAAAACACTTTCATGATCTGGTCCATGGTGCGCCGGAGCCAAAGTTTAATAGCGTGCCATACCGACTCTTTTGAATGAGCCTTATCTTCATACCGGGCTTTACAACGCCTCTCCCAAAGTTTCTAGGAAATAATAGAGGGCAGAAGGCCAAAGATGATTCTAACCTGTGAAGACTTACCCGCACTACAAAATCAAAAATTAATTTGATCCTTCCAAGTGTAGAAAGAGGCCATATGAACCCCTAGATGAGTGGCCGCTAGATGCCAAATGTGTCTAGCGAAATCCCCCGTGCAGAGCACATGGATCAAGTCCTCAATATGACCATTTTGATAGCAATTACATTTAAAGGCCATTGAGACCCCCACCATTCTAATATCTAACCTAAGGTTATCGCATATAACTTGGGGTTTGTTCATACCATAAGCTATTTGAATAATTGTGCTAGATTACTGTTAATTTAGGTGCGGTTTAGACATTGAGTTGAGATGAGATGAGTTGATATGAAAGTTGAATAAAATATTATTAGAATATTATTTTTGTTTTGAGATTTGAAAAAATTGAATTGTTTATTATATTTTCATATTGTGTGAAAATTTAAAAAAATTATAATGATGAGATGAGATGAAACACTTTCACTATCCAAACGAGAGATTATATACAAAATTAAAAGTGACAATTTTTGTCATGAACCGATAATTCGACATAATAAACCATTGAATACAAAAATTTCGAGTTAGGATTGAATGATTCGAATTAAGGTAAAGAGCTGTGCTATGCATCAGCCAGAAGCCGCAGCACACCACACATGTATTTTTTTTTTTTTCACTCAATGCATTGAGTGTGCGGCGGCTGCAATGCACAGTAGGCTGGAGTTTATATTTTCTGTAAGGTAAAAACCTACTTTTTAAGTACT
>NW_023353732.1:0-1084 GCF_001411555.2 Juglans regia
CATAAAACGAAAAAAACTACCATGCCCGCCATATCTTAGAGTATTGGTAGTGGATTACCCAAATACTTTTTTATCTTTAAATTTAGTAAACATTATCCATGTTTGCTCCACATTGAATTAGCTAAATTGTTTTCATCCAAACTATAAGCTACAGTAAATCTATTTTTCTTTTCAAATATGAAAAGAACTATAGCAAGTCTAAAAATATTTTTTAAGATTATTATATTATAGATATGATATTTTTATTCATATGAGATTTTACTATCTATATATGTATGAGATTATTATATTATAAATTGTTAGATTGTGAAAATAAAAATGAATATGATTTGTTGGAGGTTATTAAAGATTATGAAAATAAAATAAAAATTAATAAAAAAATATAAATAATAATATTTTATTATTATAGAGAGTGTGATGACTAATTTAATGTAGACTTCAAGTTTTGAATGATTAGCTAAAGGTGAAAAAGTTACATATTAATTAAAATTTGAAGAATAGGATAGTCAATCCAATGCTAATGCTCTTACCGCTCTACTTGATCGCTCGAGATCTCTCTTTTTTTTTTTTAATGATTAAGAAAGTAATTTTAAATATATTAATATATTTTTTATTTTTTAAAAATATTAAAAAAATATGAATAAAAAAATTACAAAAACAATTAGTGGTAACAAAGAGCGGTGCTATTCTTTTGATAAGTGGTGCTACTCAGGCGACAGTCGGTAGAATATCACTGCTCTTTTAAAACCCAAGTACTAATTTTTTATTTTCTCAAAAATACACAAATCAAGATTACCAATTTTGTTTAAACATTAGTTGTTTTGACAATGGTTGTTTCTTCAACTTTCTTATTTATTTATTTTTTTTCAGATAAATGTTATGTATTAGTCACTATTCATTCTCACATCTCATATTTATAATTTTTTCATAGGGTATGGATGTATTTTTTATAAAGTATGAGATGATGAATAATGACTGATAAATTTTTTTTTTTTTATTTGGCCATCAATTATAAGCGAAGTTGAATAGATCATTGTTTTTTTTTTTTTTTTCATTAAAATGTATCATTTCAAAAAATGGATGG
>NW_023353733.1:0-513 GCF_001411555.2 Juglans regia
TTTTTTTTTTTTTTTTTTAATGTTTTCGTTTTTTTAAATTAACTTTTTTTTGTTTGGATCTTGTTAGTTTATCTTTTAAAAATCTTTAATCTCTATTATAATTTTTTGCAATTCTTTTATTGTATTAACTTTGTTCACGTATTGAATTTTCTTGATCTCTACGTGTAATTTTTTGTATTATATATATATATATATAGATATATTAAAATTTCATTGATGGTCTTCTAAGGATTGCTAGTAATAGTTATGAGTGTTGTCGAAGAAATAATTTATAAAAATTTTAAATAGACAAGTCTCATGCAACGTAAACCTATTTTTAAAAAATATAAAAATATTATTTTTTATTATCAAGACACTTTTTAACAAAAGGATTGTATGTAATTTGTCGATTTAAGACTTGTACCTAACATTAGCCGGGTTGATGTGATCAGCGGCACTTATAATTACAGTGAAGCATAGTACAGTAACTTTCATGTAATTGTATGTCTTTGTATGTAGGGACGTTCTTACGTT
>NW_023353734.1:0-277 GCF_001411555.2 Juglans regia
TAATACGAGAATAAAAGAGTAAAATTACATATTTTTAAGTGATGTGCAGGAATGTGAGATTTATGTCTAGAATTACAATCGGTGATATTATTTATAAAGATTAACTCTAGAATATGTTTGGATTCGAATATGACTTGAGATGAGCTGAGATGAGTTGAGATGGATTGTGAATAGTAATGAGATGAGTTGTGAATAGTAGTGAGATTTGTGAGTTAAATTGCTGAATAGTAGTGAGATGA
The DNA here is from genome assembly GCF_001411555.2 of Juglans regia. NCBI lineage: Eukaryota > Viridiplantae > Streptophyta > Magnoliopsida > Fagales > Juglandaceae > Juglans > Juglans regia. The sequence continues at coordinate 240 of NW_023353734.1, forward strand.
GTTGAGATGAGCTGAGATGACTTGCGAATCCAAACAAG
>NW_023353735.1:0-252 GCF_001411555.2 Juglans regia
AGGGTAGTGATATGCTTACAACTTATCTATTACCTATTTATTATTTATAGTGTTTTTATTTTTTTATTATTTTATTTTAAGCATTTTTTTAACATCCTTAATCATTAAGAAAAAATTAAAAAAATATATAAATTTACTAATTATCACTTCCTTAACTATTAAATAAAATAAAAAATTATAAAAAAAATCAAATATAAAAAAAATAGTAAATGAGTAGTAAAAAGGTAGTAATCCTATCATTTTCCTAATATT
>NW_023353736.1:0-306 GCF_001411555.2 Juglans regia
ACATGTGTTTGCAAACTTTATGATTGCAAATATCATTTATCTTCTAATACATTTTTTCTCTTCAATTTTTATTTATAAATATATAAACGGTATATACAGACATCTTCTAAATATGTCCTAGTAGCATTAGCATTGGATTCATCAAATTCATCTTTAAATTTTGATGAAAAATATATATTTTTCATATATCTAAAACCTCTTTATCTATAACTCTACATTGAATTAGCTATTAAATTCATCAAAATAATAATATAATATTATTTTTTTAATAATAATATTTATTTTTTTCATATTTTATAATTACAT
>NW_023353737.1:0-3924 GCF_001411555.2 Juglans regia
TTCTCCCCCTCCTCCATATGAGTACAAGTCCCCACCACCACCAGTGCACTCTCTCCCACCACCTTACTACTACAAATCCCCGCCTCCACCGGTGCACTCTCCCCCTCCTCCATATGTGTATAAGTCCCCACCACCTCCAGTGCATTCTCTCCCTCCTCCATATGAGTACAAGTCCCCACCACCACCAGTGCACTCTCTCCCATCACCTTACTATTACAAATCCCCGCCTCCACCGGTGCATTCTCCCCCTCCTCCATATGAGTACAAGTCTCCACCACCACCGGTGCACTCTCATCCACCACCATATGAATACAAGTCCCCTCCACCACCGGTACACTCTCCTCCACCACCATATGAATACAAGTCCCCACCACCACCGGTCCACTCTCCTCCACCTCCATACGAGTATAAGTCTCCCCCCCCCCCAGTCCACTCTCCCCCGCCACCATATGGAGAGAATGCCTCAGTGGAGGCAGAATTGTAATAGTATAGGAGAAGTGCACTGAGTGAGGCCAGACTCTGGAAGGAAGAGAGAAAATACACTGGAAAGTGATGAGGACTCTCTACATATGGAGGAGGAGAGTGCACCGAGAATGGAAGTGAGGACTAATAGTAATAGAGTGGTGGGAAAGTGCAGTGGTGGTAGACTCCTCAGAAAGAAAACTAATGTCAGTATCTAATAAAATGGCAATAAAATACACCGATGATGGGCTCTCTCATATGAAGGAAACCAGCTGCGTGTAATAATAAAAATGATGAAGAAAAATACTAGTGGTGAGCTATACCTCAAGAAGGAGAAAATAAATGAAGGAATGTTCACACGGGAGGGGAGAATTCTTCAGTGGCTGAATTTAATGAAAGCTGGAAATGAAGAAGTGCACTGGTAGTGAGGGCTGCTACTCATATGAAGGAGAGAGCATCGCAGTAATGACTAGCAATAATGGTAACGTGAAAGAATTAATGGTTTCCTCAGAGGAGAAGGAAAACTCACCATTGAGGCGGGGCTAGCTAACAACAGGTGGTGAAGAAGAAGATGCACAGGCTGAACAGTGAACTTGTACTCTATGAGATGGGGGAGAATGCGTGGTGGTGGGGATTCACTAATGTGAAATGGTGAGAGCTGCACTGTGTGGTAGTGAGGCTATACTCCTCATGGAGGAGGGAGAATGCACCGGTAGTGGTAGGGATTCTAATGGTAAGGTGGCAATGGAAATACCGGTGGTGGTAGGGACTACTCATATGAGAGAGGAGAATGCACCAGTGGTGAAATTATAATAATGAAATTGGCAATGGAAATGCAGTGGTGGCGAGACCTACACACTGTAGAGGAGGCAGAGTGCACCGGTGGAAGGCGAAGGATTTATATGTAAGATGGTAATTGGAGAAGTGCACCAGTGAAGGAGGAACTCTCGTGTAGGGCAGGGAAGAGATGGGATGGTGATGAACTGTAATAGTATGGAGGTGGAGGGGAGTAGACTGGTGGTGGTGGGGACTTGTAGTAGTATGGTGGCGGTAAATGGGCTGGAGGTGGTGGAGACTTGTAGATGTAAGGTGGTGGTGGTGGTGGTGACTTATAGATGTAAGTGGGTGGTGGGTAGTAAACAGGTGGTGGAGGAGACTTGTACATGTAGGGTGGATGATAAATCGGTGGTGGTGGAGACTTATAGATGTATGGAGGATGGTAAACCGGTGGTGGTGGAGATTTGTAGACATATGGAGGATGGTAAACCGGTGGTGGTGGAGATTTGGGCATTGGCTTGGGCTTGGGCTTGGATTTCTCACACTCCTTGTAAGGAGTCTTTGGAGCATAAGCGAATGGCTTAGCTTTGAGCACAACTTCATAGTGATTCTTGGACTTGACCTTGAGCTTGGCACCCTTTTTGCCCCAGTGAAGGTCGGTGGGGATCTTACATGGTGAATGTTTGGGTGCAGCGTGGAGCTTCGCCTTGCAGGCCTCAGCCCCACCGTCCTTGTTATAGTCAAACCCTTTGACTAAGATGCTATATTTGCCGTTGATCTTAGTGGTACCATAGGCCTTGATCTCATCCTTTCCAACCTTGCAAGTTACCTCCACTACGGCACCTGCTCCATCATATACAATCAAACAACACAACACCACCAATCATATTAGCATCAGCTACTCATAAGCTAATTAAACACGTCCCAATTTCCCACTACAATAACTAACTTTGTCCTTTTGACATTTTAAAGAATATATTCTTTATTTTTAAGTTAAAGAATATATTCTTTATTTTTAAGTTTATCTAGATAATGCTTAAAATGACTATATTGCCCTCCTTAAATGCTTGATCTTTTGACTGCAATAAGGACAATTGGGGTATTTCATAGACAGCCCTCACTAATTTAGAGCCATTACTACACATTTTCTATTACAAATATTGTCAAATTACCTTAATTGCTTTGATGCTTCAGTGTGTATTGTCATATTGTGGACCTTATCTTAATAATTATGTTAGTCTAAGGGTGACTTCTTTTTTTTTTTTTTTTTTATCAAAAATTGGTGTTTGAAAGACCATGCTAACTTCATATAAAGACTTCATCGTCTCAATCTTGGGAACAATTTATGTACTCAATTTTTTTAGTGTCAAAGCAAACTAACAACCAAGAAAAATACTTTAATGCATCTTCAGAAACAGTCAAGAAAAAACAAATTATGAACAACTAATGGATGTTAAAGATAATCTACCTTTGAGATGCTTCTTGTCGTGTGATTTGATTGGATATCCCCAGTCATAGCATCTGTAGCAGTAGACTTTTCCAACCACCTTGACTATCATCGGATGGTGCATATGAGGAGGGTAATGGTACGGAGGAGGAAGGTGCTTGGGTGGTGGTGGAGATTTGTAGTAGTATGGAGGTGGTAGCGGATGTGAAGGTGGTGGAGGAGATTTGTAGTAGTATGGAGGAGGAAGGTGCTTGGGTGGTGGTGGTGGTGGAGATTTGTAGTAGTATGGAGGTGGTAGCGGATGTGATGGTGGTGGAGGAGATTTGTAGTAGTATGGAGGAGGAAGGTGCTTGGGTGGTGGTGGTGGTGGTGGAGATTTGTAGTAGTATGGAGGTGGCAGCGGATGTGAAGGTGGTGGAGGAGATTTGTAGTAGTATGGAGGAGGAAGGTGCTTGGGTGGTGGTGGTGGTGGTGGAGATTTATAGTAGTAAGGGTGTGGTGGCGGAGACTTGGGAGGCGGTGGTGGAGACTTATAATAGTAAGGTGGTAGTGGCGGTGGAGACTTATAATAGTAAGGTGGTAGTGGTGGAGACTTGACCGGTGGTGGTGGAGATTTATAGTAGTAAGGAGGCGGAGGTGAGGGCGAGGGGGGTGGTGGAGACTTGTAGTAATAAGGCGGTGGAGGCGAATGAACCGGTGGTGGAGGAGACTTGTAGTAGTATGGCTTTTGGGGTGGACTTGAAGGAGGTGGTGGAGACTTGTAGACATAAGGAGGTGGTGGTGGTGGTGGAGACTTGTAGTAATAAGGTGGTGGAGGCGAGTGAACCGGCGGTGGAGGAGACTTGTAGTAGTAAGGCTTCGGGGGTGGACTAGAAGGAGGGGGTGGAGACTTGTAGATGTAAGGAGGTGGAGGTGATGGTGAGGGAGGAGGTGGAGATTTGTAATAGTATGGAGGCCGTGGTGGTGGTGATTTGTAGTAATATGGTGATGGTGAATGCGAAGGAGGTGGAGGAGGTGACTTGTACTCATAAGGTGGTGGTGGGGAGTGGACAGGTGGTGGAGGAGACTTGTACTCATAAGGTGGTGGTGGAGAATGAGCAGGTGGAGGAGGTGACTTGTACTCGTAAGGTGGTGGTGGAGAATGAGCAGGTGGAGGAGGTGACTTGTACTCGTAAGGTGGTGGTGGAGAATGAGCAGGTGGAGGAGGTGACTTGTACTCGTAAGGTGGTGGTGGAGAA
>NW_023353738.1:0-252 GCF_001411555.2 Juglans regia
CCAGTGCTACGCACATGCTTCATTGAGGTGGCTTCCGGACCTTGATGGCCTTGTTCCCATGGGGTTGAACCTTGATACGGTTTCCTTCTTGATGCGTTGATCTTCGTGGGGGTTCGATCCTCGTGCATGGCATCCTTGAGGTGTGAGCGTGGCATGGTGTTTGGTGCTTCTTAGCACTAGATTCCTACGCGTGCTCTCGGCCGACGATGGGTTGTTTGCTGGTTTGGCTTGGCTCCCAAGGGGTTGAGACCT
>NW_023353739.1:0-4323 GCF_001411555.2 Juglans regia
AAAACTAGTAAAACATAGTAATATCCTTAGACCAAGCCCTATGCCCGTTTTGTTGTCCATTGCTTCCATCTTCCTTCTTAAGGCCCATCGATCTGCATTAGGCCAAGCCCACATGCATTGACCTGTAACTCTTTCTCCTTAAGCCTTTTGTCTTCCCCATTTGACTAAGTCTTCAAAGAACCAAATGCCCTAGAGTTGTCGTGTTCCTTCCTTCTACCACACCGCCGCTTGAAACTTCTCCTTTTGAAACAAGGTGTCAACCCCCCCCCCCCCCCCCCCCCCCTCCCAAAAGAAAAAAAAATCAAAACACCTTGCTGACAAGGTGTGGATAGGCAGTACAAAGTTGCTTGTAAGGCTCCCATGAGGCTTCCTCGGGACCCTGCCCTGACCAGCGAACCAGAAGATCGACGACAAGCAAGTTCTTCACTTTCCTTAGTTGACAGGTAAGAACTTCCTCTAGTTCTGGCTTCAAGATTCCATTTTTATCAACAGGTGGTAGTGTAAGGATGGTACTGATGTTTTGCCCTAACTTTTTTTTTTTCAGTTGTGAGACGTGGAAGACGTCGTGAATCTGGGTGGCTGCAGGCAACTGAAGGCGATATGCCACCTTGCCAATTTTTTGGACCACTTGAAAAGGTCCATAAAATTGTGGTGAAAGCTTCATGTTCTAGTGGTGTCGAAGTGAAGACTGTTTGTAAGGTTGGAGCTTTAGGTAAGCCCAGTCACCCATTTGAAATTGTTGTTCCTTTCTCCATTTGTCAGCATAACGTTTCTTTCGTTCCTGAGATCTGACTAAGTTGTGTCGCCCCAATAGAAGTCTATCTCAACAGAGTTACAACTTAACAAATCTCTTGATGCTAGATTTCCTAAACCGATTCCCTATTATACTGAACTCCATGCACAGTACGTGCATCACGTTCTTCTTCAAGTCCACTTTAATTCCCTAAACTCCTCACTCACGCACGCACAACACTCCTTTCACAGACCACCTCCCCTTAGCTCAATAGGACGCCAGAAACCACCCACCATCCCTTCCTCCCTCACAGCTCATGGCCCCCACTTAGTTGTTGCCACCTCCTCCCCTCAAACTAACAAACTTCCAAGCCGCTCCTCCCTCTGTCGTGAACCACCACAGAAACTAGATCCATCTACCCAGTTCCTGCACCCACATCGCCACCATCGAAAGCCTTTGTTTTAGCCACCTCCTCCACACCACAGCCGCACAACTGCACCGAGAACCACCTAGACGAAGCCCAGTCGTGATATACGAACAGACCCTATTCTTCACACCAAAAATAGAGCATGTATGTCCCCAACGTGAGCCACTGCACACCACCCTCACCGAGAGTTCCTCCACATCAAGACCCCACAAAAATCGCCACCAAGGGTTGTTCGGCACCCCCAGTCCGTTGCAAGCCTCTCATGGCCTCACGGTGGGTTCTCTCTCTCTCCCTCACGTCGTGTTTCTTCCCTCCCGTAATCTCTCTCTCTCATCACTCTCAGTTGCATAATTGCCCAGCTAGCCGGAGTTGCCACCGCACTTGCCACCGACTAGTGTAGTCCAGCCTCACGTTGCATTGCCTAGCTCTCGATAAGCCTCTACTGTCCCTCTATGTAGTTGCAGGGTTTCAAACGAAAAAAGCTTCAGGCTGCATAAATATTAGATTCTAGTTTGTAACAATATGACAATTTTGCCCTTTTAGTTTAGTTTGTAATGTAATGAGCCTAAGCAAGTGTATTAGGATCTTAATTATAGTTGGGTTATTTTTAAATTATCATGAGGATAAACACGTATGTTATTAGGCTGTATTCGGGTTATAAATAATTTTGAGCTTGGAAATATTTTATTAGAGCAACGGTTATATTACTTAAGTGGGATAGGCTTGTTTCTTAAATAGACTTGCATTGAATTAAAATTAGGGTAAGTAAATATCAATTGGATGTAGATGAAATTAGGAAAATTATGGTATTTTAGGGATTAGGAGAATTTTAAGTATTGAGGATTTAAAATAGGTTAATTTTAGCATTTCAGGATTAAATATTTAAACACACGTTCGATTGGAAAATTTACAGAAATTACACGCTTATTGTATAGGTGATCGATTATGAGTCAAAAATAGTGGATTGGTGCTGCAAGGTAAGTAGCATGATCATACCCTTACACTTATGTACGATAAACGTCAAGTCTTTTATAAAAATATTATGCATGTACGCCCTCTATTTGAAGCTCTTTTTTACGTACTCAAGTCATGATAAAATTATGAAAATGTATAATTTTTCGTGAAGAATTATGTATTAAATTATTTATGAAAATTCATGATTTTATGAAATGAGTTATGCATCAAAAGAATTATGAAAATATATGATTATATGTGAGAGTTATGCATTAAAATATTTATGAAAAGCCATGCATGATTTTATGTAAAGATTTATGCATCAAAATATTTATGAAAAATCATAATTTTATGTAAGGAAACATGTATCATGGAAATTTATAAAAGAATGTGATTTCATTTGAAATCTTTGATATGATAAAGCAAGATATGACAAGTATGCATGTGATTTCTTTTGAAATCTATGATATGAAAAATATGCAAGTATGAATGATAAGATATGTAACAGACTATGTTATAATATGAAGACGGTACCTATGTTATGGGTATATTGTATTGTCAGGTCATACATGCTAGTAGTGCACTCAATATGTCTTCCTTATGTATGGATTACACAACCCGCAGCCACGGGCAGAATCAAAATCTATTTAGATTCGCTAACCCTAATTCACAGGGGTCAACAGTGGGTATCGACCTATGATAAGTGAAAAATAAGTTCATGTTCATGTTCATGTTATTTACGTATGTATTTATGAGTATACATATTTTTCAAGAAACCTTATGTTTATTATGTTTACTGTATGATGTGTTACTTATTGAGTATTCGACTCATTTTCATATATTTTTATGTTTTTAAACCACCCCGGGTGATGAAATTTATGAGGATAAGATTGTAGGACATGACTTGACTCAGGGAGGCGAGGCAAAGGCCTAGATTGTTTATGTTATGTTCAGTTTATGATTTAAGGTTTAAATAAATTATTTTGATAAACACAGAAGATTTTAGTATTTTTTTAAAATTTTTGATTTTAAGTAATTAATAAAGTTTGTTTTATCTATAGAATCTTTTGCATCTGGCGCGTCATTAAAAGAAAAGTTTTTAGTCAAGTTTAGTAGCGCACTGGCTCCCCAAAAGTTCTAAAAATGTCTTTATTGAGAGCAGGGTATTACAAGGGGCCTCCTTGCCTGCATAAGTACTGCCACAATAGCTTCTCCAGAAGCGTCACACTCAATGACAAAGGGTTTTCGAAAGTTTGCTAGGATTGGGGGTACAGTCATTGTTGTTTTAAGCTTATCGAAAGCCTCTTGAGCTTCCTCATCCCAAGCAAAACTATCATTTTTTAGTAAAGTCGTAAGTTTGGCAGCTATAACTTCATACCCTCTCACAAACCTTCTATAGTAGCCTGTGAGGTCTAAAAAATCTCTTAAGGCTTTGAGGGATTTTGGTGGTGGCTAGCTCAACATTGCTTTGATCTTCTCAGGATCACTCTAAACTCCATGGCTAGAAATCAAATGGCCTAAATAGGCAATCTTAGTGCAACCAAAATTGCACTTACTCAGCTTAGCAAATAGCTGATTTTCCCATAGGATCTCAAAAGTCAATTGTAGGTGGTGTACATGTGTCTCCTCATCCTTGCTATAGATTAAAATATCATAAAAAAAAACCAAAATAAATTTCCTTAGGTGAGGTTTAACAACCTGGTTTCATCAAACTCTAAAATGTTGAAGGGGCATTGGTGAGGCCGAAAGGCATAACCAGAAATTCATAGTGTCCCTCGTGTGTTCTGAACGCAGTCTTGGAAATATCTTCAGGTTTGACTTGAATTTGATGATATACATACCTTAGGTCTAGTTTAGAAAACACCTTGGCTTCATGGAGCTCATCCATTAACTCCTCTACCACGGGGATATGATATTTTTCCTTCACTGTGACATTGTTTAAGGCACGGTAGTCAACACATAAATGCCATGTACCATCAGCCTTTCTCACCAACAAAACAGGTGAGGAATAAGGGCTTTGATTGGGCCTAATGACACCAGATTCCAGCAACTCTTTTATAATTTTTTCTGTTTCATCTTTTTGGAAATAAGGGTAACGGTAGGGTCTAACAGAAACTGATTGAGTACCAGGGTGTAGGGGAATATGGTGGTCATGGGATCTGGTTGGAGGAAGGCCAGAAGGTAGGGCAAAAATGTCAGGGTATTTTTC
>NW_023353740.1:0-283 GCF_001411555.2 Juglans regia
AGTCTTTATGGCTCCCATAAGTTTTTAGCGTTGAAACAAATATTCGTTAGAAAATGGGCTATTGGGGTGATTTTTAGAGTATTTGCAGCGAAAAGCTATCGCCACAAAAATCTTTTTCTCAATGATTTCCTATGATAATGGAATACACATTTCTGGCGAATTTTTAACTATTTGCGACTAATGTAATCACCGGAAATAACATGTTATTTGCAACGATTTTTCCAGTTTGCTGATTTTATGCAAACAAAAAACAAACAATTCCGACGAACATGCGGGGATTTCA
>NW_023353741.1:0-227 GCF_001411555.2 Juglans regia
GTTGGGATTGTCCTTCATCGATTGTGGAAGGGGCTAGTGGTCAATTTATAAGTGTAAAAGAAAGTCTCACCTCTTGAGCTAACTTTTGAAGTTAAGAGAGGCCCAAGACTAGCTAACACTGATATCAGAGCCTAGGTTTACCAATAATCTTAGCCCAACAATCTATAGAAAAAACGGGTTGTCACTGCTCCAATCCAGGGTCCGATATGTCAGGAGGAGATTGTTAG
>NW_023353742.1:0-618 GCF_001411555.2 Juglans regia
AGTTTCGTTTGATTTTAGAAAATACCTCTCCTCATTTTATTTAATTATTATAATTTTTTTAATTATTAATATAAAATAAAATAAATAATTTAATTTTTTAAAATTTTAAAATAAAAATAATATTAAAAATATATTCTAATAATATTTTATTCAACTTTTTAACTTTAATCTCAATTCATTTCATCTCATCTGTAAAAATAAACGACCTCAAACCTTATTTGGACAGTTAGATGAGATTAGATAATTTATAAATAGTAGTAAAATGATTTGAATTAAATGTTTTATAAAATTTTGGAGAGAAAAAAGTTAAATTAAAATATTGTTATAATATAATTTTTTTACTAATATTCTTTTTATTTGAAAAAAGTTGATTTATTTTTTGTATTTTATTTAAAAGTTTAGAAAAATTGTAATAATTATATGAAAAAATTTAAAAATTAAGTAGGTTTAGATATTCAGATCAGATGAAAGAATCTTGCAATCCAAACAGGGCCTTAGCTTTTCATACCTAACAAAATTTAAGGAAATTTGAATTTGAAAAGCTAAGGCTCGTTTCATTAGCTTTTCGTAGTTAACAAAATTTGAATTTATTTTGATGAAATTTCTTTGTAGTTAAAA
>NW_023353743.1:0-711 GCF_001411555.2 Juglans regia
TATCTAGAGTGCATAATGTTAGCACAACTCATGACTATATCTAACATTACTTTTGACAAAAATAAGTCTTTCAATAAACAGTCTTAGAAAAGCGACCTGGCTAAATCAATCATATATACAACTTTCTAATATAGAGCGTGCATTCTTTATCCAAGGATACAATTTCAATAGAAACTAGATCTAATTAAGATAGATAAATATAGATAAACACACAAAAAAGATAGAGTTATTATTATAATTAATTAATTGTGGATTTAACAAAAAGAAAAATGATATTTACAGTCATAAATTGTATAAACACTGTACTCCTTTTGAAAAAATGAGTATATATAAGACCCACATGAAAAAATTAATTTTACAATGATAGACCACATTCTTTTTCAATTAGAGTGCATAACGTTAGCACAACTCATGATTATATCTAAACAAAAATAAGTCTTTCAATAAATAGTCTTAGAAAAGCGACCTAGCTAAATCAATCATATATACAACTTTCTAATATAGAGCGTGCATTCTTTATCTAACGGATACAATTTCAATACAAACTATATCTAATTAAGATAGAGATATAGAGACAGACACACAAAATAAAGATAAAGTTATTATTATAATTAATTAATTGTGGATTTGACCAGAAGAAAAATTATATTAGTAGTTATAGAATACGTAAACACTGCACTCATTTTGAAAAAAGTGAGTAAATATAAGACT
>NW_023353744.1:0-270 GCF_001411555.2 Juglans regia
ATATACGTGATCAAGTATCAACCATATATGCAATACTCAATATATACGTGCAGTGGGCCTCACGCAAGAAAATAACAAAACAAAAGTGACCCCACTCCGGCCCTATTGATCTAATGCAGCAAATATTACCATTAGAGAAATGATATTTATAATCGTGAATGTGTAAATATTGTATAGTTATTTTAAAATAAATAAATAAATATGAGATCTATATGAAAATAAATTAATTTTTTAATAATAGATTTTATTTTTTTTTAAAGCGACTGTATA
>NW_023353745.1:0-994 GCF_001411555.2 Juglans regia
TTCAACACCAAATCACGCTAATATACTACTAATGAATCCACGCCGAGCATGATCATGTGGGTTTTGAGAAATACTTCTAGGAGTGCTTGAATAAACAAGTATTGCTCAAACAGAATCATGCTTAATAAACATGAACAATTAATAAGTAGTATTCATTGTTAACGTCGTATTTTGTATATTTTTATGTCAAGTTTCGACAACTCAAGTCTTCAAAAAACGAGCATTGCACGAGATAGAAAATATTGCGACTTTGAAAGGGCGGCCTAGGGGTTGGATAACCTTATAATGTTGAAGTTAGTAAATATTCTTTGATTATGGTAAATAAATAAAAGAGTCTAGTAATTAGAGAGAGTTCTTCGGCACCTGGAGTTTGCTATTTATACCGTGTCTGGAGAAGGTGCAAATAGTTTTTTCCTACAATTATGAAGCCAACAAGGAGCTACGTTATATTAAAGAAAGTCTGACGGTAAACACCAAAAGAGAAGCCCGAACTAGAAGGTTAGTAAATATTCTTAGAGTGTAGTAAATAAGTAAGAGAGTTTAGCAATCAGATATAGTTTTTCGGTACCTGGAGTTTGCTATTTATACCGTGTCTAGGAAGAGTGCAAATAGTCTTTTCCCACAAAGTTCAAGCTTCTCTTTTGGTGTCTGCCGTCAGACTTTCTTTAATGTGGCGTGGATCCATGTTGACTTCATAATTGTGGCGTGTGACTTAATTAGCAGCATCATTAATGTAGAGTGGTTCCCTGGACCCAGTCTGATTTATATGAGTCGTAGATGACCTGATGTCGAGAAATCAAGAATCTCCCGTGTTCTCCGTGTGTTTCGTACACATTCTATTCCCGAAGGCGGCTGCAGTGTGTCAAGTTGTTTTGTCTTGTAGATCAGTCGGCATTCTTCCCTGATTGTCGTTTTGTTTCTTGTTTGGATAAGAGACTCCATTGGACTAAGTTTGAGGCCTTGTGGGAAAGAGGAAAATTCCCCTTGCACTCGC
>NW_023353746.1:0-609 GCF_001411555.2 Juglans regia
AAAATATAGTTTATGTATATATATAATTTATTTATATATAGACTATCTCGAAATGGTATTTAAAATTTTATAGAAAATTGCAATCCCTCTTCAAGCACAACTCTGATGGGGTAGTAGCTAAGGCACTTGATTTTTGTTTAAGAAGTGTTACGGTCACAAAAAAATCTTATAAAAGTAATTTTATAAACTGATTTGATTTTATATGATATATTACATCTATTTTATAATAAAAGTAATTTTATAATATAATATATTACATCAAATCACGTTAATTTGTGAGTTTATTTTTATAAGATTCTTTTTTTTAGTTGTAAGATTTTTGCCTTGCGAATTTCTCTAGGTAGCTTGTGTTGGTATGACCTATATGCATAACTATTTATTGGCAAACAAATTCCAAATTTCTCCTGAGCTTAAGCAAATTTGCACGTTAACCCTACCGAAACTTTGTTTGATATGAGGATGGAACATAGAAATCATATTTTCAGTATCTAGTTCTTTTCTTTTCAGTTTTTTTTTTTTTTTTTTTTTTTTTTTTTTTTTTTTGTATTCCAACATAGCTCGCCGGCACTTATCCCAATAAACATATCGAAGATGTCGAGATTGTAGACT
>NW_023353747.1:0-225 GCF_001411555.2 Juglans regia
ATCATGTAAAAGACGGGTGAAAGGTTCTACAGGGGAGGGGAAAAAATTTGAATGGGTATTCTGTTCTGATTCTGGATTTTGTGGGGGGAGGGGGGGTTGTTTCTAGATAAAACACGGGGGGTGTTCTGGGTTAAAATGCACGTTTTGAAAAAATAATTAAAATAAATCCATCTCACCCCGGTGTGTGGTGTTGGAGAAACAAGGGCCTACGAGTAGAATTACTTG
>NW_023353748.1:0-216 GCF_001411555.2 Juglans regia
GGGGCCCCGCCCGGCTTCCGCCCCGCCCCAGCATGGGATGATGTTATTGAGACATTTTAGGAGTTGATTATTAATTATGTTGAGAATTATGTTGAGGTCCTTGTAGGGGAACATCTATATTTAGTTTGAGCATAATAGGTTCTGTTTAAAATGCCTTTGGAGTATATATATTGTATGGTTAGGAGATGATTTTTAGGTAATAGGAACTAACTTCCT
>NW_023353749.1:0-257 GCF_001411555.2 Juglans regia
GTGCTCTTGGATGCGGAACATTGTGTTGGTGTGGGGGGTCTCCGGCCTCTTTATCCCAAACCGAGCGTTCTCGTTTGACACGAACGATTGTCGTGCTCGCGTCTTGATCCTATCCTCCTTCCGGAGTGGTAGGTTTACGTGCGGTGCCGGTATCGAGAATGAATGCTACCTGGTTGATCCTGCCAGTAGTCATATGCTTGTCTCAAAGATTAAGCCATGCATGTGTAAGTATGAACTAATTCAGACTGTGAAACTGC
>NW_023353750.1:0-257 GCF_001411555.2 Juglans regia
TTTATATTATAATGATATAGTAATACTAATACTAGATATTATATAATAATACATTAATACTATAGACTTATAGTGATTAGTTATTATGAATCATGAATCCATGATTACTTGATTAGTATAAGTTATAACTATATAATATTATTAGTATTAGACTATTAGTAAATAGTAATATACTAATATTAGTTATAGTGATTTAGTAATCAATACAAATTATAATATAATATAATATATATTATAATGATATAGTGATACTAATA
>NW_023353751.1:0-201 GCF_001411555.2 Juglans regia
TGGCCACAAAACGGATATGTTTTTCAAAACATGGCCGTCCCCTCCTTATAAATTTTCATAAGCCCACACCATACCCCCCCTCGCTTCATTGGAGCACCAACCCCCCCAAGCACTTCCGTGTATAGAGTCAATAATTTCCTTCCACAACGACTCCCCCTCCAAGTGGTATCTCCATAAGCATTTCCCCAATAAAGCTTTTTT
>NW_023353752.1:0-221 GCF_001411555.2 Juglans regia
GAGAGAGAGAGAGAGCAGATGAGAGAGTGATTTCGGGAGGGGCTAGGGCATTACAGATGCAGAGCAGAGCGAGAGAAAGAGCAAATGAGAGAAACGAATCGGGAGAAGGGAGGCGTAGGACATCAACTTCGCAGAGAGAGAGAGAGAGAGAGAGAGAGATATATATATATATATATATGAGAGGCTTGAGAGTGTGATTCGAGGGGGGTGGGGGGGGGGGG
>NW_023353753.1:0-386 GCF_001411555.2 Juglans regia
AAAAAAAAAAAAAAACCCATACCTAATTTATAACCAGGCATCACAAATCACAAAAAAGGAATATATATATATTATATATCTTACCACTTCTTTTTCAAGTTTTTTCCTCAAATATTTCTTTTACTAATTCTTTGCTCTTATGCTTAATTTGGAGATAAGGTAATATCTCATTATTATTTATTATTTTATTATTATTTTTAACATATTTTTTTATCATTATTCAATATTCTATCGTTACTCTTTTTACTATTATTCTAGCGCCAGCCGCCACCCCGCTCTCCAGAGCACCCGCCACCCCGCCAGAACGGACAGGCATAACAATAAATAGCGCAAACGCATCAATGACTGTAGGATCCACTGCGCCATCTCCGGCTTTTGAAATCCCG
>NW_023353754.1:0-812 GCF_001411555.2 Juglans regia
ATGAACAGTGATGAATAGTGCTACAGTGATGAACCGTGCTACAGTAATGAACAGTGCTACAGTGATGAACAATGCTACATGAACAATATGAACAGTGCTACATGCATCTGCGTCCCTCTTTGTATCCTCACAACAAAATCATCACACAAATCACCACAAAATAACCAAATCATTACACAAATCACAAAATCATCACAAAAATCACCACACAAATCACAAAATCACCACATAAATCAACAAATAAATAATAGACAAAACCAGAAATGAGAGAACGAGAAGAAGTGTCAAGTTAGCGTGTCGTGATGAGAAAGACGAGATGGCCACATGCTGTTGGTGTTTGTGGGACTGAGAGGAGGAACAAATGGTGATGTGTGGAGTGATGGTGAGCGTAGGAGACGGAGAGAAAGAGAGAAAGAAAAGAAAAGGGAGAGAGATATATATATATATATATATATATATATATAGAGAGAGAGAGAGAGAGAGAGAGAGAGAGAGAGAGGGAAGGGCTTCTGGAAGGGTGAGGGTAGAAGATGGAGAGAGAGAGTAAGAGAAAAGAAAAATGGTGAAAGAGAGAGAAGGGGAAGGGGCTTCTGGAAGATGTGTGTTAGGGAGAGGGTGAAAAGGACGATGATACACAACTTAACATTAAAATATTCATATGTTTTACTTTAATTTAAAATTTCTGCACTTACAACAGTTTAAAGTAAATACAATAATAATTTATATATATACATATATATATATATTTTTTTTTCGTTAGTTGTAAACAAATTGTAGTATATTGTTGTTATATCATCTTCCTTGTGTCCATC
>NW_023353755.1:0-728 GCF_001411555.2 Juglans regia
TTCAAATCTCAATATAAAATATAACAAATAATTCAACTTTTTCAAATTCTAAAATAATAATAATATTAAAAAATAATATTCTAACAATATTTTATCATCTCAACTCAACTCAACTCAACTCAACTCACTTCAACATCCAAACACAACCTAAGAGTACGTTAACTAACCTCCCCACAATTTAAAAGATGATACTCTCCTTTTTTGTGAAGCGGATCATGGCTAGATTCAAAATTTACGAGCACTTTTGTTATATTTTTAAGCCGTTTCGGGGCTTAAAGTGAACTTTCGTAAGTCCGAGATGGTTACAGTGGGTGTGGTGCCTAGTATCAATAGCCTGGCAAGCCTTCTGGATTGTGAAGTGTCATCCTTGCCTATGACATATTTGGCCTCCCATTGGGAGTGACCTTTAAGGCTAGAGCGATTTGGGATGGAGTTGTGGAGAAAGTAGAGAAAAGGTTGACTGGTTGGAAATTGTTATATATATCGAAAGGGGGTCAACTCATCTTAATTAAGGCTTCGTTTAGATGCCAAACTCATCTCAACTTATCTCAACTCATCATTACAACTTTTTCAAATCTCAATATAAAATATAACAAATAATTCAACTTTTTCAAATTCTAAAATAATAATAATATTAAAAAATAATATTCTAACAATATTTTATCAACTCAACTCAACTCACTTCAACATCCAAACACAACCTAAGAGTACGTTAACTAACCTCCCCA
>NW_023353756.1:0-2414 GCF_001411555.2 Juglans regia
GGAAAATATTTATAGCAGCCTACTATGTGCTGCAGCAGCACACTCTGTGCTGAGTTTTAAAAAAAAATAATAATATCTCATGTGAAGTGTGCGGAGAGTGGGGTTGATGTATAGCCGCACTCTGGGTAAAAAGTCTTAAAATTTGTGACACGGACCATAGTATTTATTTCATAGTTTTGTTACTCATCATTTCATACATCATACATTATAATTTTTTTAAAATTTTTTATTTTAATCTATTTTTTTTAAACTTATTGAATTATTCTACCATATCTATATACTACACATTGGTAAGAAAAATAAATAAATAAAAATGTAATGTGTGGTGCATGAAGATGAGGGATATAATTTTTCTTTATTTCAATTTCTATTAAGAGAAATGAGGTGCAGGGTGTAAGGCTAACCGTTCAGATCCAAAAAATTGACCGGATTGAATGGTTTGGTGTAGATTGAGTCTTATTGGTTGGTCATGAGATATGATTTTTTTGGAACGAACTAGACCGAGATCGACCGAATGTATATATATATTTTAAATATTATATATATAATATATTATTATATATAGTAGTTGTATAAGTTAATTATGTAATTTTCATTTAAAGGATCACTATTGATCCTATATATAATGAAATTATTTAATATTCAATAACCATATATAAAATGTTAAATAGATCATTTAATATTAATTGTATTAATTTAATTAATTTTTTTAAATTAATTTTTCTATCAAAAAAAAAGAAAAAATATTCACGGACCGAATCAAACAGAATGGTCCGATTCGACAAAAATGATGGACCGATGTTTTCGGTTCATAATCTCCCACAAATTGAACTAGACTGAAATAGACCGATTACACCCCTAATGAGGTGTACAAGTCTCAATAGACAAATTTCGCATAAACTTTTATAAAAAGGTGGACTTCACTATAAAAAAGTATAAAAAAACTTTTTTCGTTTTTAGTAGGATCTACGATTTTACAAAAGGCTTACATTTAACTTATCTATTTTGAACTTATAGCTAGCATTACTATTCTATTAAAAACCTTGCTTCATTGTGTGTATTGTGCAAACAACGTTACGCAAATAATAATCAAATATGCATTTGTCTTCTGAATTCCGTTCTTTTTTTTCTTTTCAAAATTTCATTTTTCATGTTTGATTTCATTTTATTTTTTATAATTTGTTTAAAATGATATGAGATTTTTATAATTTGGTTTGATTCTTACTTTGTTTTTTTCATCAAATTTTCTACATTGACTACACGTAAAGGCAAAAAACATGGAGATTTTAAGCCAGCTTTTATATTTTTATATTTAATTGATGAATCCGATTTGCCACACCAGATGTATGGTATAGAATTTATAAACTGGCTGATGAGAAGGTTTTCTCTAAGGTCTCTTTTGGATATAGAAACTCATCTCATCACATCATTACAATTTTTTCAAATTCTCATATAAAATATAATAAAAATTTAACTTTTTCAAATGTCAAAATAATAATAATATTAAAAAATAATATTCTAACAATATTTTATTCAACTCATCTAAAACCATCTCATCTCACTATTTAAACGAGCCTTAAATCCAAACATGCCCTGAATTTGTTACTTAGTTAGAATTAATTCTAGTTTTAGGTACAACTATAGGTGACTTTTGTCTGTTTAGAGAGAGAAACTCTTCATTCTCTCTAGAAAACTCTATCTCTTCGAGTGCTTTCGCCGGAGAGGAGGGTGGAACTGTGACTCTCACTCTCACCCTCATCTCTTCTCCTTTTCTATTATCACATTATGTATACACTTTCATGGTAGTATTTTTTCCCCTTCACCGGTTTGGTTTTCGTTAGATCTATTGCACTCTGGCTGCCATCAGTCGACATGCGCCCTATCACGTCATTCTACAGCTGCCAATCTACTGGGATGGAGAGGAATCGTGCAAAAAGCTCGGCGCATGGCCCTCACGCGTGGCTTGTTTCTAAGCATGGTCTTCACGCATCGTCGTGCGACGACGCATCTGCCTGTTACACTCATCGTACCAGCCTATTGCCCATGCCGAGATCTTCTAAATCTACTCGGCCTCATCTCCATACCACCGGCACGTGGTTGCCACGCGCCACCACAGATGCGTGGGAAGACAGAAAACTGGCCGCAGATCAGTCCATCTAATGCCGTGCTTTCGATTATGTTACCGTTTTCTCTAACTGATGATCTTGAAAAAGAGACTATGGATCTCTTCACAACAAATCTCAAAACAAACTGCAGTGCACCTATAACTTTCACCTCTTCTAGCGGAGGTTCTACCGCCAACAGAGGTGGTTCCATAGTTCGTATAACTTTGCATATTGGTAACTACCGTCTTTTAAGACGGTACCCTCTCTATAGGGCATAGGTGGAGACCAAGAAATTGATCCCAAAATCCA
>NW_023353757.1:0-662 GCF_001411555.2 Juglans regia
ATGACACGTATTATATATAAGCATTAATATTGAAAATATTTTGTTATACATCAGTCATTATTTATTGGGTTTATATTCTACACTTGATAATTTTTTTTTTTTCTTTTCATAAGAGGTGGAGTATTTTTTGTATAATAAATACTGACTGATGAAATAATTATTCATATTAAAAGAGTATATATATATATATATATATTTAAGTGACAAGCATTTGGTTGGGTTGGGTAAAAACAAGATAGTGAAGGAAAGTTACTATAATATCGTGAGGCTGCGCTCGCGCGCGCAGGTCAAATTAAGAAAATCAGTCACGTTATCCAGATATACGTGGATGGTGCAAAATTATCGCCTTATGACGTCAATCCAGCATGCAAATAAGAGATTGAACAACATGAAGGTACAGTGTCCAGTTAAAAGCTAGGCATCTTATTTTAATTATATTAAGTAGTATATGATATATTTATCATCATTAAATGATAAAAAATATGTAATAAATGATCATTTAATAATGATAAATGTGTCACATTCATACTTAGTGAAATGAAAGTAAGATATTGATATTATAGTGTATAGAATTTTCTATTTTGAAATGGTGATGAATGTGTTACATATCACTTATTATGGTCAAAATAATATGAGAATGTAGAGTATAACATTACTCTTTG
>NW_023353758.1:0-401 GCF_001411555.2 Juglans regia
ATGTCGTGTGATTGATTCCTATATTTCCGCATTTATATTTTCATTGGTTGGAATCAAGAAGTTCGATGGCACAGGTTTTGGATACTAGAGGATACAGTTTGTGGATTATCTTTATAGGAAGAAGCTTCATCTTCCTCTGTTGGGAAAGAAGCTGGATAGTATGGTTGATGCAGAACCATGTAAATCTTGTGTCGAGTGATTGATTCCTATGTTTCCGCATTTATATTTTCATTGTCTTCTCGCTATTGTTGTTTGTGGGTTGTGTTAATTTAGCCACTCAATCTAAACAGATACAAAATCCTTATTTAGGACAATTTTGTGCATGCCTATGCACGTGTGTGTGTGTGTGTGAGTGAGAGAGAGAGAGAGAGAGAGAGAGAGAGAGAGAGAGAGAGAGAGAG
>NW_023353759.1:0-1366 GCF_001411555.2 Juglans regia
TGATAGTATAGAAAGTATATAAGTGCTGTGTAATCATTTTTTTTTAAAAAGAATTTACATAACTTCTTACTATTTATATAAGTGAAACGCTTTGAATCGGTCCATCCGAAAATAAGGCTTTAACAGCGCCTAATAATATTCCACCGTGTCAACAATTTCACAGAAATTACAATAGACTAGTTACACTGAATAATGAAACACATCTACACATCTCTCCCTTCAGAAATCAATTTGAGCCCCCATTAAATCGAAGAACACCATCTCCCTATCGCCCACCGTCGCACGACACCATTACCAATCCATCAACACCATTAGTAACAAAAAAAGAAAAGAAACGTAATTTTTCAAAGAGAAAAAAAGTGACTTTCGAATCAGAAACACATAACATAGGAGGAAAGCACTGTGCTCGTTGCATCATAGTCTCCTGCTCTGCTTCACATAGTCTTCCAGGTCCTACTTCTCCGCATCTCAAACGCGTAAGGGCAAGCAGTAAATTTCCCACCTTAAAAAATATAACCAAAATTAATTATTATTCGTGATTACAACTATCCAACAACTGAAAACCAAACCTAAATAAATTGCTGAAGTGGCCTTTTACCCGTTGGTTTTGTTCCCCCCCAGATTCCAAAAATCCAAGACAATTGTAGAAGTAGCCTTCTACCTTCCATTTTTCTTTGTCCATTTCCTAGCCCCAAAATCTCGAGCAAAAAACAGAGAGGACATACGCTTTATTCTCAGCTAACCCTTCTTTTTAAATTATTCGAAAAATATTATGTATTTGTTGTGAAGTTGTCTGCCTTTTTGGACCGAAACTTTTTTCGATTCAATTCAATTGCCTCCTTTCTGCTCGAAACTGGATTACTTGGGGAGAAGGTGGCCGTAGAGGCCACGCCGAAGAAGCTGAGCAAATCAGAGAGGAGGGATTTTTCACATGTGGAGATTTCGGGGGAAGAGGGAGACGAGGAGGCTTCGATTTGAGGAGTGGCTTTTCACTTAGGAATTTTTCACTTATCACTTGTAGACAGGTCCATGAAATGAGAAATGGAGGAGCGACGTGGCAACATGTCATTGGAGGGCTGTTATTTGAACTTCAGCAGACTGACCGCTTTGAAGATTTTCTCTTCATATAATTTCTACATATTACATATCTTTTAATTTTTATTATTTTTTTTCTTTTATCAAATATTTAATATATGAATAATAAATAGAAAAATTAAATTAATTTAAAAAGAATTAACTCAAAAAAAATTAAAAAAAAAATTAAAAATTTTAAAATTTTAAAAAAATATGGTGTGTAAAGATTGGAGAGGTTGTGTAGTATTGCTCTTAAAAAAATAAATAAATACGAGATTCATATAAAAAAAAT
>NW_023353760.1:0-274 GCF_001411555.2 Juglans regia
TCACCCCCACGAAAACGAGCCCAAAAAACGGTCGTCGGGACATGGTCGGCCGGCGGCGGCCGCCGCCACAACCACCGCCGGCGGCGGTGGAGACGATACCCCCCCGCCGGTGGCATGGGGGGCGTGGCACACGCCCTTTCCATGGGCGCCGGGGGCATGCCCATGTGAGGGGGGCGGCATGGTCAGCCCTCCTGGCTGACCATGTTGGGGCTTGCATGCCCCCCCTAAAGAGCATTTAGAGCCAAATCCCAACCGGCAGGAGGAAACATCAAAT
>NW_023353761.1:0-215 GCF_001411555.2 Juglans regia
CTTTTTGAAAATTTAAAATAAAAATAATATTATTATAATATTTTATTCAACTTTTAATAAAATATCTTATTTTATCTCTTCTGAATTGTATAACAAAATAAGATGTATCACATAGAAAATTCAATTTTTTATGATAGATTCAAAATTTTTTTTTTTTTTTAAGAGAGTGGACTTTGGGTGAGAATGGCATTCTCAAAAATTGTATATAGCATTGT
>NW_023353762.1:0-237 GCF_001411555.2 Juglans regia
AGTTTTTATCGAATGATCAAGAAAATATTTTTTTTTTTTTATGATTTTGTGAATTTTTTAATTTTTTAAAATTTTTTATGATAATTAAAACATTACATGAAAAAAAAAGAAGAAAAAAATAATACTATTCGGAGACATTTTTTGGATTTAAAATTCGAGACCTATAATTTTATAGTACTCCACAATTAATGCTCGGTTTAGGTAGATAAACGTTTTTATCTCATTTTATCATTATAT
>NW_023353763.1:0-206 GCF_001411555.2 Juglans regia
CCGTATTATTATTTAATATATAGATATAAAAAAAATTTTGACATAAGTCTCACACCCTGTACATCCACTTAAAAATATGTAATTTTACATTTTTATCCACATAATAAAAATGATTTCAGATATATTTATAAGTAAAATAGAATAAAACCGTAAAATGATATATTTTTTAATAAGTATGCAGTGTGTGAGACTTATAGATAACACTA
>NW_023353764.1:0-358 GCF_001411555.2 Juglans regia
CGTGTTTGGTTGTTGAATTAAATTCAACGAGGCCTATTATTTTTTAAATTATTTATAAAAAAAATTAAATTCATATCAATTTACTTAATAAACTTTAACTTAAAAAGTTAAACTTATTTTAATGAAATTTATAAAATACTATTATTTACAATGTAACTCATCATCCAAATGCAGTCTTATTCTATTATTATTTACATAATATGTTTATATAAAATATAAAATAATTTTAAATATAATTTTTAGATGTGTAAGTTTCACATACTCAATTTAAAAAAAAAAAGTGTCTTAAAATTATAAATTATTTCTCTAATTTATATGATTATGATTTTTTTTTTTTTTTTAAATCTTGTTGGCTTAA
>NW_023353765.1:0-468 GCF_001411555.2 Juglans regia
TCAATGTTTTGAATATCGTACCGGATGGCGTACCGGTCAAGACACTGGAACGAAATATTTCAGTATCGGTGCCGTTTCGTGTACCGTTTCGAGATAGTCGATATATGAATAAATTATATATATAAATATATATAACAATTATATTCTAAAATAATAGTTTATATATGAATAAATTATATATAAATACATGTATACATATAAATTATAAATAGTCTAGTCTAAATTGTGGGTCAAAAAATAAACTTGTAGTTTGAAAAAATGAAAAAAAAAAAAAAAAAACACAGGCCGAAAAATCGGCCGGTACCGACCGAAATATAGGCCGGTACAGGTCGAAATTTAGGCCGAAACGGCCGGTACCATTCAGTACGGCCGGTACGGAACATATATAGTACCTGTACCGGCCGGACGGCCGAAACGAAAAATTTCGACCGTACCGGCCGGTATGGTATGAAATTAAAAACATTGATC
>NW_023353766.1:0-1482 GCF_001411555.2 Juglans regia
AAAAATAAAAAAGTTGGTCAGGGGTGTGAGGGTGAATAGTAGTGATGTATAGCAAATTCCGTTTTTAGATATTTTATTTCCGAATATCACTCAAACATAAAATATTTTTCAATTTCAAATCTTCAATTTTTTCATCTAATAATTACCTAATCATTAGCCAAACACAAAAATCCAATATAACTTTTCCAAACTTCCAAACAAAACACAAAAAATAATACAATTTTTTCAAATTTCAAAACAAAAATAATTTAAAAAATTATATTCAAACAATTTTTTAACTTTATAATATTTTTATTCAATTTTTTCTCTCTCATTTTCCAACCAATAAAATATTTTAACGCAAATCATTTTATTATTATTCACAAATATTTTGATATATTCTAAGTGTACTCTAAACAAGCTCTAAGGTTATTCAAACACGAGTAATAATGCTAGTCTAAATTTTGTCATTTTTAATCACACTAATTAAGCTGATGCAACACATTTTAAGTTGTTTTATATATAAATTATTTACTATTTAAAATATGACATAGTAGTTAAAATCAGTAAAAATAACAAATTAAATTCTAAATGAACAATATTTTCCTTACGAAAAAACCCAACAAGATGCCAACCTGTTTCTTGGCAGAGAGCCATACAACCCCTTAGTTTGGAGAATTCATCCTTTGATTGATATAATAGAGAAGATCAAAATAAACAAGGACAAACTTCATGGCATTAAATAAAATATTGTACATTCTAGCAATATTCCTTTATCTCCAAATACAATAAATAGCAAATCCAAGCATAATTTGATCAAGATGACAAACATGAACAAAGACTAGAGCCTTGAAAGCATTCTCCATCTACTAAGAAGTGCAATTTCTCGCCAATTCTAAGGAGGCCACAGTTGTCATACTAGAGGAATCACATTCTTGTTACTATAAAAAAAATGAGTATTTGTAACGAATTATTTGCGAAATGAACTCATTTCAATAAGAAATTATCATTTTCGTAACAAATAACTAGTTACGAATAAACGTTTTTCTTGTAGTATGCATGAAGAGGTATATCAGACAATTTCAGGTCTGCTAGCGCCTAGCAGATCTGAAATATTCAGATCATGCTCCCTATATAATGTTAGAAAAAAATCAACTTACAATTCTCTTACAACTCTAAATGAAATGAAAATCAGTTATGAAAAATTGAAATGAGTTATAAAATACTACGTTATAGGTATATATATTATTACTCGTGATATATATATATATATATATATATATATATATATTTCGCGCAACCTTAATCCATTCGAGATATTAGTAAAAAACTTTTATTACCAAATTTCAGTCCATTAATCACTTGAACCCAAATAAAGACGTAAACCGGATACCACATCAATATGTAAGTGCTATATATTCACTTTGTTATTTATGTATATTCCTATAGCATGCATGGAGCAGGAAGACCTTCAATCGAAGAACAAAATACAAACAAAATAAA
>NW_023353767.1:0-309 GCF_001411555.2 Juglans regia
ATCTATCCGCTTTGGGAAGTGCAATAATTGATGGTCAGCTTGCGTTTAAATATTAAAATGAGTTAAATTAAATTCTGAATAATAGTATTTTATAAATTTCATTAAGATATATTTAAATTTTTTAGATTGATATAGATTTACTCTTTTAGATTAAAATGTATGAAGTAAATTAAAACGAACTTAATTTTTCTATGAAAAGTTAAAAAAGTAGTAGCTCTCTTAATAATTAATTTAAAATGAATTGAATTTAGTTCAACAACCAAACAATCTTAAATAGTAAAACTCGCCTAATATTAGCAACACGATAAG
>NW_023353768.1:0-737 GCF_001411555.2 Juglans regia
GTATGATATATGTTCCGTACCCCGTACCGGTTAAAATACCGGCCGTACCGGCCGGTACCGGCCATTTCAGACTAAATTTTGGCCTGTACCGGCCTATATTTCGGCCGATACCAGCCGATATTTCGGCCTGTATTTTTTTTTTTTTCGTTTTTTCAAATTACAAATTTATTTTTTAACCTCTAATTTAGACTAGACTATTTATAATTGTTATATATATGTATTTATATATAATTTATTTATATATAGACTATTATTTTGAAATATAATTTTTATATATATTTATATATATAATTTATTTATATATCGACTATCCCGAAACGTTATCCCGAAACGCTATTCTGAAACGGTACCGATACCGAAATATTTCATTCCAGTGTCTTGACCGGTACGATATCCGGTACGGTATTCAAAATATTTTCTCCCTTTTCTATAGTCTTCCTCTAAGTTCCTCTAAGAGCATTCCCATCCGATTTCCTAAATTTTTTCCTAAATTTTAGCTAAAAAGGACACTCCCTATAATTTTATCCTAAATTTTACTCATTTTTAAAAAACCTTCTACATCTCATTCCCTATTATTTCTCTATTCTATTAAGATAATATTCTTCTATTATTTCTTTATTACTTTTTTCTCTCACTTCCATTTTCAAACTTCACTACCATAGGCGCTTCTCGTAGTCTCGTAGCGTCAGTAACAGGGGCTCTGATATGACATACTCCAACCCGATAAGCTGAGCGTC
>NW_023353769.1:0-236 GCF_001411555.2 Juglans regia
AACCCATCTCAACGGTAAATAGTTCACAAACCCAATGACCTTGTACTCACACACAGAAACATAGTTACAAGGAATGAGAGAGAGAGAGAGAGAGAGAGAGAGAGAGAGAGAGAGTACTGAAACAACGACCTAGAGGCAAAGGTCGATGGCGACAAAGATGCGGCGACGGGGTCACGATGGCGGCGGCTAAGGACCAAGGGTTTCTGCTTTTGCCGCAGCGCAATGAGAGAGTGTGA
>NW_023353770.1:0-246 GCF_001411555.2 Juglans regia
CCAAATGTAAAATGAAAAATGGAGATGCCCGTCAAACCCCATGGAAGCGAGGCCAGCATCATCCGGATACCCCCGAGAGCAACAATGTGCGTAGCACTGGGTGCCATAACACCATCCGCCGTGCACAAGCATGTTGCAGAGGAGGCATCCAAACAAATAGGCCCAACCGCCATGGGGTAGACTAGAGCACACGAGGGCTAGCCAACGTGAGAAAGCCCCTAGCACGACCGATTGCCCCCATCAACA
>NW_023353771.1:0-960 GCF_001411555.2 Juglans regia
GTATATATATTATATTATAAGTTAGTATATAATAAAGAATTTAATAAGTAACAATTTAATATATATTATTGATTTATATATATGGTGTAGTTTATATACTATATTATTATGTTCTCATTTAAAGTATTATGCTATCATACTATACAATGTAGTATACTGTTATAGATATATAAAATGTGGTATATATATTATATTATAAGTTAGTATATAATAAAGAATTTAATAAGTAACAATTTAATATATATTATTGATTTATATATATGGTATAAATTATATATTATATTATTATATTCTCATTTAAAGTATTATGCTATCATACTATACAATGTAGTATATAGTTATAGATATATAAAATGTGGTATATATATTATATTATAAGTTAGTATATTAGGAATCGTACGTTCGAATGTTCAAGTTAACGTTCGAACGGTAGGAAAATTAGTGCGGGAAATTTCCCGCTCAAATATGGTAACACTTTGATGAAATGTACGTTCGGATATTTAAGTTAAATGTTCGAACGTTAATCTGTAAATCTACAAACATTCGAATGAAAAATTGTGATATGTTTAAACATATATGAGGAAAATGCGGGAACTTTCCCACTAGATTTTATGTTAAATCATAAGAAGGGTACGTTTGAACGTGTATTGAAAACGTCCAAACTTTCTGGGCGGGAATAATTTTTGTTTTTCATTACATTCGAACGTTAACTTAAAATATAACGTTCGGACGTACAACTTAAACGCTCGAACGTTTAAAGTAATAATTTTAGAACTCAATCAGTACGCGTACGGGAGGAAGCGAGTCATTTCTTCTTCTCCCATGCGCGCAACAGAGAGAGAGAGAGTTGAGAGAGTTTTCGGCCCGAGGCTCCTGAAGGAGAGAGAGAGAGAGGGTTAGAGTGAGAGAGAGTTGAGTTAGAGAGTGAGAGAGAGTTGAGTTTTGGTAAGAAAAAATTTG
>NW_023353772.1:0-583 GCF_001411555.2 Juglans regia
TGTTCGAACGTTGGTTCACATTATAACAAACGTTGGAACGTAAATACAATTGGATCGTTTGAACGTCAAACTCTACGTTCGAACGTCCTGATGCTAAAACGAACAAACAGTTCGAACGATAAAGCTATTAACGTTCGAACAAAGAACTTGCATTCGAACGCTCCTTCATTTACATTCGAAATAACGTTTGAACTTTAAACGCGTTATGTTTGAACATTTACGTTTACGTTGGAACAAATATTTGAACGTTTATTGTAATTAACGTTCGGACGCATTAACATTCGAACGTAAATATGATACGTTTGAACGATAATCAACGAACGTCAAATTCTCTCATTCAAATGCCAATCAGTCGGGTTAATGTCCGAACGTTTAATTTTACATCCGAACGTGATTTTCTGTGACAGTTCTCAACCGTCACAAAAAATGAACGTTCGAACATTGTACCGAACGGAACACTTCCAAACGTCACTAAAAATATTTTTTCTGACGGCTGAACAGTAAACCATCACCAAATGTTTTCTGTGACGCACTTTAGGTGACGGTCGTGGTGACGGTTTCAAACCATCACCAAATATGTTTA
>NW_023353773.1:0-732 GCF_001411555.2 Juglans regia
AACGCTTTACGAAACAAAAGGAAACGATATTTTATGAAAAAGCTTGCTAAGTGTTTAAAGGTATACATATGTCTGGCCCTTTTTGGTAGTCCTTTTTTATGCAACCAAAGTATTAATTGTATGTAACAAAATGAGATGTGAGACTTGTGCCTCGTGCTTTAAATGATGCTTTAACTGACGTGAAGAAAGTGTTTTAAACGTCCTTATGAACTGATGTTAAAATGTCCCCAAGAACTGATGCTTTATGGACGCCATGAAAGATGATGTTTAAGCTCATATTTTTAAATGACGTTTTCCATGAACGAACTGTTAAATGAAAGATTTGAAAAGGAAAGGATTGGACTGAAAGAAAGGACTGAATGTTCAATGTATGAAAATACATAATGGCCACATGACTGAATGAAAATGGTACCAAAGGACTGGGCAAATTGTAATGCCGGGTAAGTAGTACTGGTAGTGCACCCAGTGCTGCCCTCTGACTGAAAGGGATTCCCAACCCGTGGCCACGGGATGAGTTCGGGTCCAAAGGAAGATCGTTAACCCCAACACATGGGGCGTAACAATGTGTACCTGCGAAAGAAAGTGATAAGAAAGAACTTATGAATGCATTAACTCTTTAAGAAATGAAGGCACTGACAGGAGATCCGTTTTACGAAAAGTGAAGTTTTCAAATGAATGCATGTATGCATGTACGTATAATATGTATGGAATGAATGCATGTATGCATGTACA
>NW_023353774.1:0-473 GCF_001411555.2 Juglans regia
ATGCCGGCATCACCCCCCATGCCGCACGATTGCAACCGTCGCAACATGGCCTTAGATGTGGGGTGGCTCTGATACCATTTGTTATGAACCCACTAGGTAGAACTTACCCTTGAAAACTAGCTTACAAGGGAAAGGTGCCTAGGAGCTTATAAACCATCAACTAATCCCATACTTAGTCAATGTGGGATCGTAACAGTTTTCGTGTTTTACATTCATGTGCATGGGTGATTGTAAAATCATGATTTCATGTGTGAAAAATAGTTAGAATATGTTGAAATGTTTGGATCGACTGGGTCGAGGAAAATGGAAAGAGACTGTAGGGATGGTGGTAAGCAGGGATAGTGGTAGAGTCCCGCCTGCGATTCCCGCCTACGGTGCATGCAGTAGGGATGGTGGTAAACAGGGATGGTGGTTGTGTCCCGCCTGTAATTCCCGCCTACGGTGCATGCAGTAGGGATGGTGGTAAGCAGGGA
>NW_023353775.1:0-557 GCF_001411555.2 Juglans regia
CGGGATAGCAACTCCTTCAATGTCACATTTTAGGTGCGGTTTGGATAGTGAAATGAGATGAGATGGTTTTAGATGAAAGTTGAAAGTTAAATAAAATATTATTAAAATATTATTTTTTAATATTATTATTATTTTGAGATTTGAAAAAGTTGAATTATTTATTATATTTTGTATGAAAATTTGAGAAAGTTGTAATGATGAGACGAGATGAGATAAGACGAGATGAAACACTTTCACTATCCAAACAGGACAACTCTCTTGGGGGGGGGGGACACTACATCTTGATTGTTAGAGTTAAATATGTATTTCTGACTCTTTGAGAGTTGCAATGCATTCTATAATTAGAAGAAGCTAAAAGATGATCTCAAGTCTTCCCAAAGTACCCACTCATGGGTGCCCCATGTCACAAGTTCGATTCTCCCTGAGATCAATTCCCACTCATGGGTAGAAAGGGTGGACTTGTGTGCATGAGCCCCATGTTACAAGTTCGATTCTCCCTAAGATCATGATGGTGGATTGTTGTGAGGTGGTTTAGGTTCCATTGGTGAGTGTTAAAT
>NW_023353776.1:0-332 GCF_001411555.2 Juglans regia
GAAGATGCCCTTTTTGTTTAGATAGTGAGATGAGATGAGATAATTTTATATGAGTTGAATAAAATATTATTAGAATATTATTATTATTTTGAGATTTGAAAAAATTGAATTGTTTATTATATTTTATATGAGAATTTAAAAAGTAATTAAGATGAGATGAGTTGAGAGTATTTCTATATCTAAACGGAGATAGTCTTTTGTTTTTCACAGGATAAAAATAGTTTTAGGTATAAAACTTGGTTGCATTCTTGTTGTCAATCTTTTATATTAATCATAAGCTGTCTTTCCAAAAAAAAAAAATGAAATGCTGAGCTGTGAATGAATGAGAAATA
>NW_023353777.1:0-627 GCF_001411555.2 Juglans regia
TACTGACATTATTGTTAAGAAAGTTGGTTCCAAGTCCTACGTTTCGTAGAGATTAGAGAGAATTAAAATCCTACTTCTCTCGGACTAAACAAGGAAACATAATGCTGAGGGGTAAGTAAATTCAATGCTTGCTAACAAATTCAAGGAAACATGACAATTACCGAAATGGACAATCCCAACAAATTGATATTGCAAAATGGAGCGTAGAATATTTTTCACAAGTGATTACAACCACTTGAATTCTCCAATTGAATGGCGAAATGTGGCGCATCAATATTATTTAGGGGACTATCTACGTACAAAAGGAGTACTATGTATGGATTCGTAAAACTGTTTATCCGGATTCCAGATCGGGAATACCTAGACCTGAATCCGGATTTCGCATCCGGACCAAAACCCGGACCGGGTTGATCCAGACTATGAACCGGGCCGGAATCCAGATAAACCCGGATTTTAGAAAACCATAAATCCGGGTTCTAGATTGCACCCGAATTTTTTTTTTCTTTAGATGCATGATACACATTGAATTTGTGCAAAATATTTTCTTGATTCCTCAAGGAGATCAATTCTTTGATTTTCTCGTGTTCTGGTTTAGACATGGGAAGAAACCCTACGAAATCCTAGCCA
>NW_023353778.1:0-560 GCF_001411555.2 Juglans regia
TCTTCTCTTTATAGTTGATTTTAGTTCGGATTATTTGATGCTTAGATTTATTCTTTTTTGTATATATTCTTTTGCTTAATAGTATGTCGGTTGCTTGATAGTTTGATCAAATCTTTTACAATCTGACGTATTATATCAAATCACATCAATTTATAAATTTATAATTCTTTTATAATTAAAGTATTTTTCTTTATTAAATATGCATAGTTAGCGCTAATGATAAACCGATACGTGTAAAAAATATAATAGAAAAACATTTAAGACTACCCAAGCTATATATGCCTTGGTGGCCGGCCTGGTTCCCCCTCCTCAGCAACGCCTGGGTACGCTAATTTGGCGCCATTTGATTTCTTAAGATTATTTTTATGAAAAATTTTATTTGCAGTCTTTATTTAAGAATTGTATATATAAGTCCTTCATTAAATGAAAAAAAGTATAATTTTGATAAGGATATTATTGTAATTTTAAAAAAATTTAAAAATAAAATTAATTAAATTTACAATGCAGTTCCCTCACGTAGCATTGCTCTATTTTTTTTTTTTTTTTTTTGCAGGTGTCAT
>NW_023353779.1:0-1317 GCF_001411555.2 Juglans regia
ACAAGATTATTAATGATGATATAGTCGTTGCTAGTTCTATAATTATCGTCATAATTACTTTCTTATTTGTTGGAAAATTCTACCACTAGTGTATTTCCTTAATCTCTACGTAAAAAAAAAAAAAAAAAAAAAAAAAAAAAAAAAAAAAAAAAAAAAAAAAAAAAAAAAAGGGACATATTTTCGTGATATATCTTCGAGACATTTAGCATTTCTGATTAGGTAATTGCCTATTACTCTATTGGAAGAAGGTCCCAAAAAAAAGTCTAAAAGTATAATTTTTTAAAAAAAGATTATATACTTAATTAAGAAAATTAATTAATCCAATAAGATAACTTCAAAAGTATTAAATAGATATTATGTCATTATTAATTTCAAAAGTTTTTCATATAATAATTATTTCAAGTACTTTCTTTCTAAGAAGACACTTCTCTTTCGTCTTTATTAGTTTAATATATAATGTAAAAATTATAAATATCAAAATTTAATTTTCGAATGTTCATAAAAATTTTTTGTATGATCTTTGAAAAGGTAAGGACCTACTTTTTTTTCTAAATGTGTAGGTTATTTATAGAACTTTATTGATAATAATGATTATAATTGCTTTCAGAGCTCTTCTATATATTAAGAATATCTTAAAATATTTGTGAATAGTAGTGAAATAATTTAAATTAAGATGTTTTATTGAATTTGAGAATATATACCTAAGAACAATTCTGTTCCCAAATGGCCCGAAAATAGTATAAAGCACGTCTTATAAAATTAGATTTGATAAAATCTTTTAAATCGACATTTTTTTTATAAGAATAAAAATCCTTCTTACGAAAGAGGTGTGGATCGATAATTTTCTAATAAAGATTCAATACCTAAATTAGTTAAAAAGGTAGTATAAAATCTTAATCACTAATTTTACTTGGCAAACTATTAGAATTATTTTTAAATAAAAATGGAATGTAAAAATTAAAATAATTTAATTTAATTTAATTGTACTTTTTAATTTAATTGAGCTGGGGGGCCTGGAGCCTGCATGCCATTCACACCAGAACAAACTCGATCAAATGTATATATGACAAAATCTAATTTACTATTCGGCTTAATTTCACAACGGATCTTTCCTGTGAAGTTCCACTCGCTTGCTTTTGTGCTTCCTACTTTTCTTTTCCCTTAATTGCAAAATACAAATCTTTTGTATTATATCTCCATGCCCATGCCCATGAAAGCTTTCTGACTTCTATATAAAGCAGTCGCACTTCGAACTCAAAACCATCAGTTTACAGATCGAGCTTAAAAGAAAAGAGAAAAGAATAGAGAGAGAGAGAG
>NW_023353780.1:0-216 GCF_001411555.2 Juglans regia
TTATTTTTTTATTATTATTTTTTTTCGTGTTTCCATCCGACTGGATTGATTAAGGATTGATTTGATTATATAAAATTAAATTATTTAATCTTATATAATTATTTTAAATTTTTATATAAAATAAAATATTTAATTTAATTTTTTAAAATTTTAAAATAAAAATAATATTTTATTTAATTTATAATATCTTACCTTATCCCGTGGTATAACGAAAAA
>NW_023353781.1:0-251 GCF_001411555.2 Juglans regia
TCTACCCCATGGCGGTTGGGCCTATTTGTTTGGATGCCTCCTTTGCAACATGCTTGTGCACGGCGGATGGTGTTATGGCACCCAGTGCTACGCACATTGTTGCTGTCGGGGGTATCCGGATGATGCTGGCCTCGCTTCCATGGGGTTTGACGGGCATCTCCATTTTTCATTTTACATTTGGTTGGCCGCATGGTGGCCGGGCCTGTGTGTTTGTTTGCTTCCTCTTTGACGTAGATGTGCACGGCGGATGG
>NW_023353782.1:0-235 GCF_001411555.2 Juglans regia
TTCGTTTTTTTTTTTGTGAATAATAATAATAAAAATAAAAATAATAAATCACAAGTTGATGTATATTGTAGGCTACTGGGATTAGAATTTTTCTAATAATAATATAATTGAAAATTTTGATAAGCAAAAGAGAAATATGGCAAATATGGGCTAAAGCTAGGGTCTCGATCTAGCTTGCAGGCTTGCAGCTGGCTGCCATGAGATCACCATACCATATATAAATATATCTTGCCTA
>NW_023353783.1:0-1402 GCF_001411555.2 Juglans regia
AGATTAAATATAAATAAATCTTACACCATCATATAAAAAATCCACACTGAATATATATTTCACTTTTTTATTTTTCTTTTCTTTTTTTATGTATATTTTTAATCATCATAAACATTTTTTAAAAAAATAAAAAATTTACAACATCATTAAAAAACACTTCCTTACTTACTAGGTTAAAAAAAAAAAAAAAATTTGGCAAACGTCCATTGGACGTTACACTACCGCTAGTATATATATATATCCCATGCACAAAGATGGCTATGTAGTTTTCGTCCAAAATGATTATTCGGTGATCATTTATATATAATCACATTCACTACAAGAAAAATGGGTTTGTGTAGTCATTTAATTGCGATGAAAAGACTATTTGTGACTAAAACATACTCATTTTAATTGTAAATAGTCATTTCGTAAGAATTAACTGACTACAAATAAGTAGTTTTCTTGTAGTGATTACTTATTGGAATTAGATTGGAAAAAATCACATTACTTTTGTACAACTCTTTTTTCTTATTATTATTTTACAACTCTATTTCAGAATGATATATTTTCTAATAATTTTTACGAAATAAGGATATTAATTAATTTTGATATAGATGGAGTCGTACGTAGAAGTATCGACCTTATTAATTTATAAAAATGCACTCAATTTAAAACAGCTAGGAGTGTAAAAAAGTTGTAAAAATGATTGTCATATATATATATATATATATATACACAATATATATATACACATATATATATATATACACACACACATATATATATGTGTGTTACATGTTTATATTCAGGGCTGTAATCGAGTCGAGCCGAGTCGGTCTTTGGCTTGCTGAGCTCGGCTTGACTCAAAATACTCGAGCTCAAGATTTTTTTTATTCTTTGTTCAAACTCGACTCGATAAGCTAAACTCTCAACTCAAACTCGAGTTCGTCCCACAAAACGAGTTCGAGTAGAGCCAAGCTCGAGCTAGAACTCGAATTGTTTGCTTTTTTATTTTTTGAATAAAATTTAATAATTAATAAATTAAATAAATAAAAATCTAATATTGAATTTATACAATTAACAAGTAGAACCTTTATTGAATTATAAAATTTATAAATAATTAATATCTAACTAGTTAATATTTATCCAAAATAACAATATATTATATGCCTACATATATTATTAATGCATACACTTAATATGATATCATATATGTATTTCATATATGCAGAATCCTACTTACTAGTATATGAAATTATTAAATTTTATCGACTAATTATTATACAAATTATAAAATATACTTATGAAGTATATTCACTATATAGATATAAGTAATTAGATTACATATTATATATTTAATTATAAAAGTGGTATGTTTATAGTATTAGCTAATACATATATATATGTATATATACATAGG
>NW_023353784.1:0-351 GCF_001411555.2 Juglans regia
AAAGAAGAATGTTATGCATCAGTCACTGTTCACTCTCATACCAGCTCACACTTATAGTTTTTTTTTTTTTTTTTTTTTTTTTTTTTTTTTTTAAAAGGTGTAGAGGTATTTTTTATAAGATGTGAAGTGTGAAATAATGAATGGTAGCTAATGAGAAATTTTGTTTACAGGAGATGTTTGGATTCGAAGATGACTTGAGATGACTTAAGATGAGCTGAGATGGATTGTGAATAGTAATGAGATGAGTTGTGAATAGTAGTGAGATTTATGAGTTAAAGTTGCTGAATAGTAATGAATAGTAGTGAGATGAGTTGAGATGAGCTGAGATGACTTGCGAATCCAAATAAGCCC
>NW_023353785.1:0-245 GCF_001411555.2 Juglans regia
AATAGATATATACTACATCATGAAAAATATATATACAACTAATAATGATCGATGGAGTCCAAATCATCATTATCCCAACAGTAATATTACATGTCGTTATTAAGTGCGTAAATATCGTGTAATCGTTTTGAAAAAGAGTAAGATTTATTATTAAAAAATTATTATTTTTTATATAAGACCCGTATTAATTATTTATATTTTTTAAAGTGATTGCACGATATAATTAAGAAAAATTGGAGTAAGAT
>NW_023353786.1:0-304 GCF_001411555.2 Juglans regia
CAAATAATAATAAGTTGAGATGGTAGAGTGAGTTTTGTAAGGTCCACTTAAAATGAGTTTAAATGTTAAGATAAATTTAAATGTATTTATTGGAAATTGAAAAAGGTTGTAAGTCCCGTGTGTGAAAAAATGTTGAGTTAAAAAATATTATGAGTCTCACGTATAAAGAGATCTTGAGTTGAATAATATTTAATAATTTGTGAATTGTGTTTTTGGATATTAGGTTAAAGCTTAAATTTAAACTCAATTTAGATAAGTTGAGATGAATCCAAGCCTAATTGTCTTAAATAATTTTCAAAAGAGG
>NW_023353787.1:0-250 GCF_001411555.2 Juglans regia
AAAATTTTTTTTTATTTTTTTATTTTACTTAATGATTAAAGAAGTGATTTTAAATATATTGATGTATTTTTTATTTTTTAAAAATATTTAAATATATTAAAAAAATATGAAAAGAAAATTGAAGAAAAAATAAAAACTTCAAATGTGCCGTGCTGTTAAACTGAGCGGACTATTCTAGACGGTAGAGTAGCCCGACTCATTTTTCTATCCATCAGTTTAACTACATATCACTTTATTCTTTTCTTTTTTT
>NW_023353788.1:0-215 GCF_001411555.2 Juglans regia
AAAAAAAAAATAAATAAATAAATTATAAGATGTGATATGTAGGCTTACGAACAACAACGCTCTTAAAATCAAATTTTAAAAATATTTCTCAAGTCCCACAATTATTTAAAAAAATTGTTAGCCGCCCCTATGAGTCTACGACTGTGACTCTGTCGGCGTAAGCCCAAAGTGCTATGTTGAAGGTGGCATTTATTTATGAGAAAATCTTAAAATAC
>NW_023353789.1:0-222 GCF_001411555.2 Juglans regia
GCTCTTGATTTTCTAGCTCAAACTAATCGAACATGCAAAGAGAGCATTAAATAATGTTGGAGACCACCTCTAATGACAGGAACAACATCCAATAACACCAATGGGAATATGCTCTATCTGGGTTTTGCCATGAACTTAATTTATTCAAGAATGTTGGAGACCGTCTCGTTTGTTTTCACAACCATTCTCATCTCATCTAATCTTATGTCATCTAATTATTAT
>NW_023353790.1:0-530 GCF_001411555.2 Juglans regia
TTTTTTTTTAAATATGCACATAATATTAATTCGGATTGAATATCAGATCTCATATCATTTAAAACAAAAATTATATTATCAAGTCAGTATTCTCTATACATTTAATAAAATACTCCCGTAATATAATTTGATTTAAAAGTTCATAAATTTTAAGATTTAAATTTTATAAATTAAATATTATTATAATTTGTCTAAATAGTGTGTAGAATACTCTGACTTAAGAATAAAATAAATATATTAAAAAGTTAAAGAAAATCTTTAGTCTCTTCTTCATCTCAATAAAAAATCTTGAGCGTTCGTATTTGAATTCAGAAAATATTTTATCTCATTTTATTTTATTTTATTATTATAATTTTTTAAAATTTTCATACAAAATATAATAAACAATTCAATTTTTTCAAATAATATTATAACAATATTTTTTTAAATTTCTATCTTTCATTTAAAACCATATCATCTCATATCTGAATTCAAATCAGTGAGGAGTTATTTGAATTGATAAATACCCTCAATTCATCTCATCTTATCTT
>NW_023353791.1:0-368 GCF_001411555.2 Juglans regia
TAATAATAATAATAATAATAATAATAATAATAATAATAATAATAATAATAATAATAATAATAATAATAATAATAATAATAATAATAATAATAATAATAATAATAATAATAATAATAATAATAATAATAATAATAATAATAATAATAATAATAATAATAATAATAATAAAAATAATAAAAATAATAAAAATAATAAAAATAATAAAAATAATAAAAATAATAATAATAATAATAATAATAATAATAATAATAATAATAATAATAATAATAAAAAAATAAAAATAATAAAAATAAAAATAAAAAAGTCTTAATAAAATTATTCAAATTTTATCCCTAAAAAAAAATATAGGGTCGGGTCGTTACATGAGT
>NW_023353793.1:0-751 GCF_001411555.2 Juglans regia
TCTCGATGACCACCATTAAATCACCTTATTCATTAGGTTGCCATTTCATCAGCACTCGGCAACCAATCCCCCATTGTCTATCGCCTATGTAGGGCACTTAAGAATGCCTTTAAGCTAGGCATAATAGCCATAGAGAAGTGTCTAAGTGAATAAGACAAAAATAGTTGGCCATGGGAAAACACCCCATCTAGGGGGGCATGATAGTATATCTTCGTGCCATGCATTTATTCCACCACCTCTTCTCCATTCCCACACAGCAATTCTCCCTCTTCCCTAGCTAAATCAGCCTACATAGATGTCATCATGATGGAGAATGTAACAGCCCGCTAGAAATTCATTGGTGGAATGTCTATTGACTTTAGGAATCTCGTGAAAACCCCATAAGTTTTTACGAATCGACCAATCGCACAGGTTTTAATATGTCAACATAGTCAGTGTTATCACTCACTATGGTGCTAGAAATATGAGTTTAATTATTTGAGGTAGTTAGAAGTGTCAGAATGCGTTATGGTCTGTGCCATTAGACTCAGTGGATTATTTAGGATTTTATGGCGCAACAACCTATTTTCATAATTTCGGACGAAATGTCTGTTGGAAATTGTGAAAATTATTTTTAAGGGCACTTCGAGGTTGAATTTCGTTAAACGATTTTCACTATAGGTTAATATGAATATTTAGAATTTTTCAATACTAAGTTTATTATGAATTTTTTTGAGTGAATAGTAATCTCGATAAGCGCACCACCCAATGC
>NW_023353794.1:0-604 GCF_001411555.2 Juglans regia
AAGCATAAAAGAGCTCTCTCGGACAGATTTCTAGGACATTTTACGTGGCCATTTTAGACCCTTTTTAAGTATTTTCCCAAGATGATTCCTTCATATAAGTTGTTCTCCTTTGAGTCTAGTTTCCGTGGATATCTTATGAATCTCATTCCATGCTCATTTGGTCGGTCAAAAGTATTTTTAAACATGGAAAGGTCATTCTGGGCGTGAAACTGGGGAGTATGTTATGTTTCGGAAGTTTTGACCAAGCTAATGGACATATCTTGGTCCGAACATTTTATGGAGTGTTGTTAACATGTGTTTGTGAATGGTCATTGAGATTTTGTTGCATGAATAAAGCTGTTGATGATAGATTTTCTTAGAGTTAGAAACTTGAAAACTGGAAGTGGAAAAACAGTTTCGGTTTTGTGAAAGTTTGAATATTTCGTTGTTTAATCTTATTCCAAAGGCTTTTATATGTTTATATGACGATCCTAAGCCTCTTATATACATGTTAGGATGTTATTTCAAAGATATTTAGTATTAGTTTTAAAGATATGATTTTCTATGCAAGAGGATTTCGGTTAGGCCTAAAATTTGATGTTTCTAGTTAGATCCATGTTTTATT
>NW_023353795.1:0-261 GCF_001411555.2 Juglans regia
TATATATATATATATACAAGTACTGGTTCCATAATATATATATATATATATATATATATATATATATACACATGTGCGTGTGTGTGGAAGAAGAGTTTAGTGAGTTGTACATATATATATATATAACTATTGGTTCCATAATATATATATATATATACATGTGCATGTGTGTGGAAGAAGAGTTTAGTGAGTTGTACATATATATATATAACTACTGGTTCCATAATATATATATATATATATATATATATACATGTGCGT
>NW_023353796.1:0-250 GCF_001411555.2 Juglans regia
AATGGGGTTGACCATACTCCCTCCCGCATCGAGCCATCCATCACGTATCAAAGAAGTTCAACTGCAACAGATGGATGAAGGGCTAGCTTCGAACCTGCTTACTCGCATCACATAAAAAAAGATGATTGAAAGGCATTAATATGAGACCACCTACGATTGAATGAAGGTAAAGATTTTGTGAAAGAAGCAATATGTTATTTTTCGTGACGATGGGTTCCAATTTTTCTTATTCTTTTTTTTTTAAAGATTG
>NW_023353797.1:0-703 GCF_001411555.2 Juglans regia
AATGTGATATTGTGTGGTTCTCTATGGCTAAGAGCCTTTTTTGAAATTTGGTGATAATGCGAGGTTCTCCATGTGGCCAAGAGCTTCTATTGTGGTGTTGTTTGATTCTCTGTGTGGACAAGTGCCTTTGTGTAAGTGTTGGGATTTTCTGTGGTCCTCTGTGTTGTGGCCGAGTGTCTTTGTGGACGTGTTGGGATTTTGTATGGTTTTCTGGTAGAATCCTTATTTGCTGTCCATTTGTTTATTCTATTAGATAAGTGTTGTGATTTTTCTAATTTAATTACTGTTGTTTTTAAGTTATGTTGTGGGGCTTTTTTCCCTCATTCATTTTGTTTCTAAGTCAAAAAGGGTTGTTGGAATTTTCCACTTTCACACTAGTTTGCAATTTGTCAATGTGTGCTAGAAATGCCCACCCTTACCCAGAATTACAACTTGTAAGTACTTCCAGAAAATTTCCCCACGTGCTCTATTCTTCATCATAAATTGTTGTTAGATTCTTATTTTTGGGTTGTTTGTAACATGTAAAGTAATTGCTAAAATCTTATCGTTTGACTACCTTATAACTTGTATCTCCTTGCTGAAAATTTTGTCGTCGTAGTATGATTTATGTGTGTAATTTGGATTTTGTAATATTGCTAAAATGGCTTTACGTGGGTGCAAGAGTGGACCTACGAGGCCATCACCCCCCCCCCCCCCCCCCCCA
>NW_023353798.1:0-5990 GCF_001411555.2 Juglans regia
CTCTAAAAAAAAAAAGAAAGAAAAAATATTTTCAAAAACATGCTTTAGTATATGTAAGATGTCCTAATATAAAGATAATTTGCCCCCCTCCCCTACAAAAAAAATATTTTAAAAAATCTCACTTAATATTTAGTTGTATGGGTTTCTTTTAGTTTTTCAAATAATTTCTTCATTCTTACACCTATTTTTTGTCATTAATAAAATCTCACATTCTCATTTTTTTTTTACCACATCACATAAGAGCCAAGAAAATATCTTGGTCACTTTTTATATATAAGCTATCTGGTAAATATGCAACCTCATTTTTCCTATTTATTTACACTTTTCATTTCAAGTCTTCCACTAGCTAGCTTATTTGGATTGGTTTTGTTAGTAAGTACATATATATACTACCATCGAGTTAACAATTAAGAGTGAAGGTAATAAATCTCACATAGCTGTTTCTATCTATATTATAGAGACTTTACAATATTCAATCTTAAATTCAACAAAACAGTTTATTTTTGTTTACTTAATTTCTTTTCTTTGCTTCAAAAGATCTTACATAACTATTTATATCTTAATTTTTATCTTTCACTTGAGTCCGATGGAGCTCAAGTTAAAGGTTTTGATGGGTGGCTTTAATAATTTAGTCTATCCATATACCTTATATGGTTAATGTTAAATGTCGATGACACACTTTGCTATCTTAAATTTTGGTTACTATTCACCCCTACATACGACACCCTTTACTAATAGCCCCCCAAGCACAAAATCCTAGTTCCGCACCTACGTGCGAGTGTGTATCATGACCTTCAGCTAAGATGAGGTATTATCTCAATGGAGCACTTTTGGTCACTCAGAAGCGCATAATATTGAGTGGCATCCCCTAAGTTGTCGCTAGGAGACAACAGGCTCAAGTGAGATTGTAATGTTCTCGGGTCAAAACTATAACCCCTCTAATGGCAGAGGCCAGAGGATGTCGTGGCCAAGGATGGAGTGCAAGCTAGACATCGGTCATAACAAAGCCACATGTCCGATGATTACCCGGGTTGTGGCAAAGAGATCTAGGGTTTGTGTATGGTTCATTTAGATTAGACTATGGTGCAAAATTAATAAAATAAATATTTCCAAAAACATGATTTTCTTTTGGGTTGTTCCAACTTACGTGGAATATTATGCTGTGTATATAGGTGTAATCGGTCCAGTTTCGTTCAGTTTGGGGGAGTCACAGACAAAAATTTTTGGTCCATCATTTTTGCTGGACTAGACCTTTGGCTATCAATCAGTTTGATCCATTCCATCGGTCCATGAACATTTTTTGCATTGTATATATATGGTTATTGAATATTAAAGAATTTCATTGTATATATGGCTATTGGTGATCCCTTGGATGAAAATTATATAATTAGCTTATATAACTACAATATAAAATAATATATTATATATATAAATTCAGTCTTAGTTTCACTTATTGAGATTTTGGGAAAATCGCACTGTGGTAGACCCACTATTGTCCCCCTCCTCAAAACCATAGAATTTGATGCAGATGGAGAGTTCAATAGTGGTTATGAGTATGGAGTCCCGGCGCCACCAAAGGATTGAGGATTAGGGCCTTCCCCCAATTGTTAAGTTGCTATATTTGATTTTATTGAAAGATTGGATGACTATAATATTTGATTAGCTTATGGATACTTGGGTTGTGTTGTATTAAATTTTTTGGTGCTATTATTTAGACTTATAACTATCTTTTTTTTCTTCTTTTTTTTTTTTAATTTTAGCCGTGAATTAACTGTACACTTTAATTAAATCATGTTAGCACACACTTTGTTATCACAACATTGAGGGGTGTATGACCCGAGAGACCAAAATCCCGATGACACGGCTTCTGCCAAAGCACAAGTAGGCCCGGGGGTGTCACATTTGATATATATTTATCCTAACACTGTCATATGACACACAAAACTACTTTGGTACATTGACGTTGTTGGCGGACAATTGCATGTTCTTGTTTATTGACTTCGATCCTGAAATATAATTAACAAAAATATGTAAACAAACATAAACAAATTGGAAGATTTAAAAACATAAACATATTAGAGCACCAATATTGACTTAACCAATTGCCAACGGGATCCTAATGGAAGCCAATATTGACTTGCATTAACTAGATTAGGCAAGATGAAATTATCTTAACTTTTAACTACAACAAGTGAAAGAGGATCAACAATTTGATCTTAACTATAGAAAGACCATCTTAATTTTTATTCTTATTTTCAATGAAACGGTACATATCTAAAATTCTATTTAGTTAATTTAATTTTGTACAAACATTTCTTCTAAGTTGTACGTTGTACGCTGGATGAAATAAGAATATAATCATTGAAAAGATAAATAAAATGCAAATATTTAAATAGAGTGAACAATATAATCGTTATGTTTCAAAAGAAAAAATTATCAGAAAAATGCTTGTTATAAATTATAACAACTGAAATAAAATATATTTTATCTAACTAAAAAATAAATTATAACAGGTAGATTTGTAAAGTATGACAAAACAAATTCTAAAGAAATAATAAAAAGGTTGGAAACAAATAATATTTTGTTATTATATAAAATTTAGATGAATAACCAAATGATTTTGAGTGGAACAGACAAAAGAAAAACAATGTAATATTAAGTATAAAGTTTGCCTAATAGAATAACCAATTATAACAGGTAGATTTGTAAAGTACGACAAAACAAATTCTAAAGAAATAATAAAAAGGTTGAAAACAAATAATATTTTGTTATTATATAAAATTTAGATGAATAACCAAATGATTTT
This sequence comes from Juglans regia, assembly GCF_001411555.2. Taxonomy (NCBI): domain Eukaryota; kingdom Viridiplantae; phylum Streptophyta; class Magnoliopsida; order Fagales; family Juglandaceae; genus Juglans; species Juglans regia. Next base: position 2,807 of record NW_023353798.1, read on the forward strand.
GAGTGGAACAGACAAAAGAAAAACAATGTAATATTAAGTATAAAGTTTGCCTAATAGAATAACCAATTATAACAGGTAGATTTGTAAAGTACGACAAAACAAATTCTAAAGAAATAATAAAAAGGTTGAAAACAAATAATATTTTGTTATTATATAAAATTTAGATGAATAACCAAATGATTTTGAGTGGAACAGACAAAAGAAAAACAATGTAATATTAAGTATAAAGTTTGCCTAATAGAATAACCAATTATAACAGGTAGATTTGTAAAGTACGACAAAACAAATTCTAAAGAAATAATAAAAAGGTTGAAAACAAATAATATTTTGTTATTATATAAAATTTAGATGAATAACCAAATGATTTTGAGTGGAACAGACAAAAGAAAAACAATGTAATATTAAGTATAAAGTTTGCCTAATAGAATAACCAATTATAACAGGTAGATTTGTAAAGTACGACAAAACAAATTCTAAAGAAATAATAAAAAGGTTGAAAACAAATAATATTTTGTTATTATATAAAATTTAGATGAATAACCAAATGATTTTGAGTGGAACAGACAAAAGAAAAAAAATGTAATATTAAGTATAAAGTTTGCCTAATAGAATAACCAATCTAATACTCTAATATGTAGGATGATTTTAAGGCAATTCTGAGGTGACTTTTGGCCCTTATTTTGGATATTCCGCTTTTTACGGACTTACCTTTTTTGGTAGGTTTCATGAGTGTTTGCGAGGTTTGGAGGCAAGGCGGCCATGGCTCCGCCGTTGGATCCACCCTTGGGGGGGGGGGGGGGGGGGGGGGGGGGGGGGGGGGGGGGGTTGTCTTCGGAGAATGCTGGCAAGAAATCGTATGCTCAAGTAATGGCGAATTCTTCGGAACAGTCTACTTTCTGTTTGCCTATGCAATACCCGGTTGAAGTTCATGGTGATACAGGATTCGTGTTTACAGATGTGGAAACTAGGGTGTCTGGGGCCTGAATCTGCGTAGAAGTTGATTAATCGGAAGACTCTATCCAAGGATTTCCTATTGTTGTTTCGGCTACTAGAAAGATTTGGCAAGTGGCTAAGTATGAGAAACATGGAAGGGCGCATGATTGGTGAGTATTCTTTCCTCTTGTTTAGATGGACGAAGGAATTTGATTTGACGAAAGAATCGCTTATAGCACCGCAATGGATATTCCAGCCAGGCCTGCCGATGCACTTGAATTGGACGGACTATTTACAAAATTTGGCGATGAGGATTGGATGGTATTTAGGCACGAACAACATTACTTTGCATAAAACTAGGGTGTCTAGGGCCTGAATCTGCGTAGAAGTTGATTTATCGGAAGACCCTATCCAAGGATTTCCTATTGTTGTTTCAGCTACTACAAAGATTTGGCAAGTGGCTAAGTATGAGAAACATGGAAGGGCGCATGATTGGTAGGTATTCTTTCCTCTTGTTTAGATGGATGAAGGAATTTGATTTGATGAAAGAATTGCTTATAGCACTGCAATTAATATTCCTGCCAGGCCTGCTGATGGACTTGTATCGGACGGACTATTTACAAAATTTGGCGATGAGGATTGGATGGTATTTAAGCACAGACAACATTACTTTGCATGGATTTCCTATTGTTGTTTCGACTACTAGAAAGATTTGGCAAGTGGCTAAGTATGAGAAACATGGATTTTATTGTATGAAATGCCATCGACAAGGGCATACATCAATGATGTGTCGAGTGGGTTTGAAGAGGCAGGAAGGGGAACAGGCTATGGTGAATCATAAGCAAAAACGTATTTGGCAGGATAAACAAAAAAAGAATTCCATGGAAACGGTGAAGGTGACGGACAGTAGGGTGGAGTAGGGGGACACAATGACAGTGACAGTGACAGACAGTAAGGGATAGGGGAAAGAATATAGTAGGCAAAGACATAGAACAGGTCCCTATAGTTAGTCAGGCTCCAAATGATGTCCAAGTTGAGGTGGCCGAGGTCGGGACAATAAGTTCTTTGTTGGTGGACGTAAATGTGGCAGAAGATGAGGAATGTGAAGAGATTGAGTGTGAAACTAATACCGAAACCAAGAATGGGAGTGAATATGGCAAGCGAGGTGATTTAGGGGAGACCGAGTGTTAGTGATGAGGTTCTGATAGTTGAAGACGTGTTTGTTCATACAGACTTCAAGGGTGGCCAGAGAGGTGCAATTACAGAATTATTGGAGTGGGAATGTGGACGTGGGAAAGAGAAGGCCATCACATATGTTTTGGAAGAGGAGGAGGGACAGATTCCAAATCCTGCTAGAGAAAAAGCCTATGATTCAGAGCCTGAGCACTTTGGTAAGGACAACCATCAGCAGGATAAATTGCAAAATATTGCAACATTCTCTCGACATGAAATTTGCTTGGCACCTCCTGGCTGTTGATAATTTGTGGACCCATTTTTTCGAAGCTAAGTATGCTAAACATGGGCACTTATTGCTTGCTAAAATATAGCTTCATATTCACAATTTTGGAAGTTTGTTATGTCTATTTTGCCCAATGTGTGTGACAATATAATGTAGAAAGTTAAAACCGACAGGATTTCTTTATGGATTGATCGATGGATGGAGAATGGTTCCCTTTGTTTGAGAGTGCCAGAAGTACTCAACCCTTTGATTCAAATTAGAGAGTGTTGCGTTGACAATGCTTGGGATTTTGAGCTTCTTGAAAATTTGGAGGGTGCAGGTATTATGGGGGAAATTGTGTCCTCGATATCTGTTGGGAACGAGGGGGAGGATATTATTGTGTGGAAGCCTTCCACGGATGGTTGTTTTTCGTCGACAAGTGCTTGGGAGTTGATCCGAGTAAAGTCAGATCCAATCTCGTCTCTGCAATGGATTTGGAATAGTGTGTTACCAAAGAAGATTGCATTGTGTATGTGGAAGGCTAGATTTCAATGCTTACCAGTGGATACACGGGTCCAGTCTTGTGGGATTTCCATGCCATCACAATGTGATTGATGTGTTGTTAGGAAGGTTGAGTCTCTCAATCATGTTTTATTTTTAGGGGAGTTGCATCTCAATTGTGGCGAAGAGCAGTAAGGGAGGTGGGTATTTCGGTTTTGATGCCTAGAACATGGTGGGGGATGCGTATCCCAGTGGTTAGCGCTAGCAAAGAGGAACTCACAGAGAGGTATGATCATTGGCATTTTTCCTTGC
>NW_023353799.1:0-534 GCF_001411555.2 Juglans regia
CTGCGGTGTTGTGGACAATAAATAATTTTCCCACTTATGGAAACTTGTCAGGTTGGAGCACTAAGGGGAAATTGGCATGTCCGACTTGTAACAAACATACCAAATCTGAATGGCTTACGTATGGGAGGAAACTATGTTTCATGAGTCATCGTCGATTTTTACCTCGTGACCATAGATGGCGTGGAAATGGTAGGATGTTTGATGGCACTGTTGAATGGGGGCACCCTACACCATTATTGTTTGGCGAAGATGTTATTGCATAGGCCCATCCAGAAGGATCAATTGCAGAAACATATATTGATGATGAGTGGCATACATTCTGTTCCAAATACTTCCATGTGTTGACACAAGGTTTGATCGGCCAGAAAGAAACTTTAATGTTGACCAAGTAAGACAACGGAACGGATTTTTGTATTTTTCCAATAAGTATGTCCACTTGGTGCTCAGCATGGTTATGATTTGTGTGAAATGGAGTTCAAGAAAGCTCAGTGGTACGTGCTAAATAATTGCCCAGAGATAGAGAGCTACTTGAAC
>NW_023353800.1:0-1325 GCF_001411555.2 Juglans regia
AGCCTAAGAAGCCCATACCATATTCATCCCACTTTTTTCTTTTTCTTCCTTTTCTCCTTTAATTTTTAACTTCTTTTGTGCGCGTACTCGTGAACAGAAATGTGAAATGTTTTTCTTCTTCTAGCGGTGAAGAGCAACTAAGAGAATAAAAAAAAAATATCTAACTCAAAATAAATAGGCCTTTGGCTCGACTTGTAAGTAGACTCTCCTGAACGTAATCTTATGTGGGAGCATACTGTAAAGGGGATGAAACTCATCGTCCTAAAAATCAATCAAACAACATTTAATCATTGAATACATGTCCACGTGAACGAGCGAGAAATAATAGGAATTTTTTATCATTTGACAAAGTAACATTAACGGACTACCTAGGACACCAATGGAGTAAGGCGAATAGGGGAATCCGCATTAATGATATCATTACTCAAGTTACATATTACATTAATGACGTCGTCGTAGAGATATACCGCATTTAAATTATTTTGATAAAATGAACAATAAAAAAGACATATACTCCATAAAAATAGGCACGATCTGTCTCCCCTAGACTCTCAATATAAATAATAATTTCTAAGTACGAGAATTCTATTTGAACTTCTCATTATTTATAAATTTTTAAAATATTCTATTAATTTTTAAAGTCCCGAATTGTTTGAATTGAGATTAAAGACGTACGAAACACGACATTAACATGAAAAATTATAGTTGCTTGTAAAAATACTTAAAAGCCAAATTTATGCGTAGGCTTTGAGAATATATGTATGTGTATACAGATACGTATATTAATGAGTTGATTGTTGTATGTATTTGTAATACTACAAATTATTAACTTCTTTTTCCTAATACGAAGAAATTGGAATTATAGGAAATAGGTATCCTCAAGCTATATTAAGATCACTGACAATGATCACAGAAATTTTTATACTATTAATTACTCTTACATTTCAACAAGTATTGACGGTAAGAAGAAACTTTATCCCACGTGATATCATTATTTTGGAAAGATATTGGACTTTTATTAATTCTTTATTAGCCATTAGATTTTATTTTAAAAGAAAATTTGTACAAAGAGAGAAATATCTTTTACTTTTTATTTAAGTTAATTTAAATAATGAATTGAGATGAAATGATTTTATATAAAAATTAAAATTTAAATAAAATATTATTTTAAAATTTTTTAAAAATTATAATATTAAAATGAGATAAGATGAAATGAAACTATTTTTATATCAAAACGGATTCTTAAGAAATAATGCTAGAAAAAAAGTGTAAATTTTTAATTTTTTTTTTTAAAAAGTTGAGTTTATTATTAAAAAAATATTTTT
>NW_023353801.1:0-226 GCF_001411555.2 Juglans regia
AAATCATCCAATTCAAAATTATCATGAAACGTACAATGTATAGTTTCAAGCCTTGTGGAAAGCCCTATTATTCATTAAAACATTGTTCAGTAATATATTGTTTGCATTCATTTGAAGACATTGAGTACATTGTCCAGTAGTACTTACCTGGAATGATGCACTCACCCACCGATTGCATAACTACTCCCAAAATGGCTTATTTACCAATGAAACCTCCTTTAGCTAG
>NW_023353802.1:0-211 GCF_001411555.2 Juglans regia
TTAGTACACCTTGCTCTGAACCTCAAATTGGGATCGAGGTTGTAGCGGCTGAGAAGTTCCTAATATCAATGATTCATAGTGCGTCACAAACAATAATGTAAATAAACCAAATTATTCGATTAACAGTTTGAAATCAATCCAGTAAACTCAAGTTCAACTCGAATTATTTATTTATTGAATCATTTATGAATACATATAAATCATATAAACT
>NW_023353803.1:0-250 GCF_001411555.2 Juglans regia
CTTCTTGTCAATTTATCTCGCAAGGCGGAAAAAACAAAAACGAGGGGTGCAACACGAGGACTTCCCAGGAGGTCACCCATCCTAGTACTACTCTCGCCCAAGCACGCTTAACTGCGGAGTTCTGATGGGATCCCGTGCATTAGTGCTGGTATGATCGCACCCATCAAACTAATTACTTAAAATTCATATAATCCTTGAGCGACATACTAGCGTCCTTCCGATCCCAATCCAAACGGAGAACTGATCCAAA
>NW_023353804.1:0-220 GCF_001411555.2 Juglans regia
TATATAAATAAAATCAAAAATAAAACCGACTTTACAATATGCAAAAGATCACCTCATAAACAAATCCAAATTAAAGCATGACCTACAAACATTACACAAAACAGATATTATAGAACAATTCCAGTGTCGACACAGCTTACACTATGGCGTTCTATGCTTCTAAATGGTAGTTAACAACTTGTACTTACTACGAGTAGTTAACAACTTGTACTTACTACGA
>NW_023353805.1:0-283 GCF_001411555.2 Juglans regia
TAAACCCTAAACCCTAAACCCTAAACCCTAAACCCTAAACCCTAAACCCTAAACCCTAAACCCTAAACCCTAAACCCTAAACCCTAAACCCTAAACCCTAAACCCTAAACCCTAAACCCTAAACCCTAAAACCCTAAACCCTAAACCCTAAACCCTAAACCCTAAACCCTAAACCCTAAAACCCTAAACCCTAAACCCTAAACCCTAAACCCTAAACCCTAAACCCTAAAACCCTAAATCCTAAACCCTAAACCCTAAAACCCTAAACCCTCAACCCTAAACT
>NW_023353806.1:0-303 GCF_001411555.2 Juglans regia
AAAAAAAAGCAAAAACAACTCAAAGCCACGGTTTCGGCACTCGGCAGAGGACGGCTAGGGTTTCGGCACTTAACAGTCCAAAACTCAAACCCATGACAAAAAATACCGAAATTTTCCTCACTTGGTCGTGGAATGGGACCCTGAGAGAGAGAGAGAGAGAGAGAGAGAGAGAGAGAGAGAGAGAGAGAGAGAGAGAGATGACGGAGCAATAGAGGTGATGAAGGCAAAGGAGGCTACGGTTTCGGCGTGAGAGAGAGAGAGAGAGAGAGATGACGGAGCAACAGAGGTGATGAAGGCAGAGGA
>NW_023353807.1:0-3056 GCF_001411555.2 Juglans regia
CTTTTAAAGTTTTGCCAAGTTTCCAATCACAAGGTTGAGACGATTGTGATGGCCTTGGAGGTCACAACAGGGAGTGGGGGTTGGCACAAGTGGTGACCGTTACAGCTGATAATGTCTCGTCCAACGATGTCACATTGAGGCATCTTAAGACTTATCTTAGAGAGGCAAATAAGACAATCATGGGTGGTGAGTGTTTGCATGTTAGATCTGTTGCACATATTCTGAATCTAATTGTTACTGATGATTTGAAAGATCTTGATGACTCGATTGCCCGAGTCAGAACTGCTGTGAGATTTTCTCCTGCTAGATTGGATAAATTCAAGGTTGATGTGAGGTTTGCGGGCATGACATCGAAGAAAGGCCTCTGTGCTGATGTTCTTACAAGATGAAACTCGACCTTCTTGATGTTGGAGGCGACCCAAGAATATCAGTCGGCCTTTATTTTATTAGGTGATGAAGACATTCAATATGTCAGATATTTTGATGAGCATGAGGGATTAGGGAAGCCTATTGATGATGATTGTGAGGTGGTTGCTACTTTTGTAGATTTTTTTAGGCTTTCTCTTATGTCACAATGAAGCTATCTGGTTCTTTATACCCTACATCCCCTTATTTTTGTCAGCAAATATGTAGAGTAAAAGAAGAATTGAATGACATATGCGCGAGTGACCAAATTAGGATGCGGGAGATGATATTGATGATGAGGGTGAAGTATGACAAGTATTGAGGAGATTTCAGTAAGTCTAATATTTTGTTATATGTGGCTGTTGTTTTTTACCCTCAATTTAAGATTGATGACATCGTATACGGATTATGAATTGCGCACGGGAATGCATGGGCGGAGCTTATTGTGGCAAGGGTTAAGGAAGCCCTTGTTAGATTATTTGAAGAGTTTACCGTCTTCAAGGATGGTAATATTCTGACACGTATACCTTATGTAACACCCCACTTAATTAACCATTAGGATTAACCTTAAGACACCCTTAGATTAAGCTTATAATTTTGGGCTTTAATTTTTTTTATTATTTTATTATTACTATTATTATTGTATTATTTTTTATTGCTTATTTTATTATTTTACTTTAATGTTGATAGCTAGATTCATTTAGATCATTACACTTAGTGTCAATGATTTTATAGCATGGAGGGTTAGAGAAGCAAGTTGATTAGTAATTCTATTACGTCCTATAGAACCTTAAGACATTTATAGGCCAAGCCTTAGAAGCCTTTAACCAAGCCTCTTAGGAATTCAAGACTTGGTAGGATAGCCTTGGCCCAAGTATGAGGAAGGCTTAAGGCCTTTGGGCCAAGCTTGGTATAGATTTGACCCATGATCCAATTATGTCAAGGCAAGTTTTTCAAGCCTCAAGATCCCCTCATCCTTGTGGATTTTAAGGTCTCTTCTAATCGCTCAAAATTTAGAAACAAGTTTCCCACTTACTCAAGCCCAAAAGCTCATGAGCCTTTGACCCGCACTCATGGTCCTTTTAAGCCCACAAGGCCCAAAGCCTTATTTTGTTTTATTTCACTCTTCAAATTGAAAACCCAATACACCATACGATGAGTTTCCTTAAGCCCATGTCATATCCTGAGTATCCAAATTAAGTTTTAAAAATTATTTAAGACCATTAATCAACTTAGCCTAGATTAGTGATCTTTTAACCATGTTTTGAAACTTAATTTTTTTTCTTAACTTTTTTTTAACCTTTTGATTTGAGATATTCTTGTTTTAGTACTCAATTACATCACTCTTAGATCATAATAAGACCCTAGATAAACCTCCACATATGTTATTAGAGGAAATGACATATCAAACCTTAAATCTACACCAATCGGCACACATGTATGCCCTTTGTGTGCATGGACTGTTTTGCCCTTAAGCCCAATCTTCTTGTGCATTTTTCTCAAGGGCACTATGGTCTTTTAATACCTATATGATCCCTTATAACCCAGACTAAGCCTTGGATGAAACTTGTTTCAAAAACCAAATCAAATAGCCAAAACCAATTACACCTAGGAAACTAGTTGAATTGAAACTGAATTGGTTGGGTTTCAACCACCCATCTGCCATGTTTAAGCCACTACCCCATGCCACCTCCAGCACCACTCAATCCTTAAGAGGTCTTCATGAGCATTTGACCTAGTTTTCCCACCCAAAGTAGGCACCAAAACCGTAGGCACCCAAGACCACTTCACTCGGCAATTACCTCCCTTGCATCACCTTCTTTGAGCCACACCTCCAGATCAGATGGTAGCCAACACTCCACCTTCTACCACCTGAAAAAGGCTCCAAGGAATGACCGACCTTACATATGCTCAATTCAGCCTTGAAGAAGAGCCTAGAAGATGAGTCAAAGTGATGATCAGATCTGCCTATGGAAACCACTTGAATCCTTCAGCCCCCTTGGATGGTTTTGATGATTTTTCTCCTCTCTCCTCTTCACCACGACTTGACTTGCCCCATAGGAGCAATGTAGCAACTTTAGTGATGACATCCTAGTGGTTTAGGGCACTGTTTTGTTCTGCATAGGAGACACAAAGTGATGGATTACAATCTGAAAAAAATCAGCCCTTACATCATCGTCCACCTCAACCAATCCTCATGGACCATGGCCAATGCCTATACCCTCTTGGCCACCTATAAAAGGCCCCTTCACCCCCTCGTTTTTCCACACCTCCTCTCCAGCTCCCCCTTGAGCATAGAAAGTCATCTTCCCCCCTTCCTCCACCCCTTAGTCCTGAGAGAAACCGAAATATGAGTGAGTTTGAGTGTTCTTGAAAGTTCTTGAGAGTTCTTATGCTAGGAGCTTGAATGGGCTACAAAATTTATAAGTATTCTTACTCTAGATCTTAGTTTACATGACAAGTTGTTATTTTAAATGTTGGAGTAATTTTTGGATGAATTTAGAAAAAAAATATCATGCTTGATTCAAAACCGGGTTCATTAAGGATGAATTAAATGTTTAAATTATTTTAAGTGAAAATTTAGCTATTGAATGTCTTAAGTATGTTTTGATATGATTTATTAATTTCTCAGAATAATCATGGAAGGTTTG
>NW_023353808.1:0-204 GCF_001411555.2 Juglans regia
GCTACATATGCATATCTCATAAAATATTTTTTTCAACACAGTATAAAAATAATTTTTGCCACAACCCGAAAGGCTAGGATGAAGAAATATCTTAGTAGAACTCCTCTATCCACTTTATAGTGTTTAAGAATATAGTGGGAACCCTTGGGTTGACGAAGAACAGTCAACGGGTTTCGAATGAGTTCTTTTAAAAGAATGTCAGAC
>NW_023353809.1:0-604 GCF_001411555.2 Juglans regia
GCTAAACGAGGTCCTAGACTTATGTTTCGTGATACGAGAATTTTATGTTTTGTTTAAAAGTTTAAAATATTATGTTTTAATATTATTATTGTTTTGAGATTTAAAAAAATTAAATTAAAATTTTGAATGGGCATATTCAAATTGGGGCGGCAGAGTAGCCGCACCCATTTTATATAGAGATCTGAAAAAGTTGTAATGATAATTTGTATATGGATTTAAAATTTTCATTTCATTTCTCCTTCACTAGTGAAGGTAGACGCTATTTTGTAGTGTCTCAGCTAATGCAAGTACTTTCTTTCTCCTAAATAATTTTAAGTTGGTTTTTTTTGTTTTTTGTTTTTGTTGTGTAGTGCTAGGCGAGGGGACTATATATTGCCGACTTCACGTATGTGACACCACAATATAATTCTACCTGACTTACTAAAAAAATTAATACACAAACATAAAAAGATAGACGAATCTAAAATTTTAATCTTCCTCGTTTTGTATTTTCAGGCACAATTTTCTTTTGAATATATATTTTTTATTTTTTTTTTTATTTTTTTATTAAGTCACATGGCACCAGAGACAGTGAGTGGAGTGGAATAAGCCACATGGCACCACA
>NW_023353810.1:0-234 GCF_001411555.2 Juglans regia
TTAAAAAATATATATATATTAGTAGTAATGAAACATCCGAAGGACGTTTGCCTAGCGGAGAGAAAATATATATGCTAATGGGACGTATGTTCAGCGGAGAGAAAATGTATATGCTAATTTTATATATATATATATATATATATATATGAACTATATATAGATAGAAATATAAATAACACAACTGCATTATAAAAAAAAAAAATTACATATAGATAGAAATATATATGAACTATA
>NW_023353811.1:0-404 GCF_001411555.2 Juglans regia
CGGTATCTTCGTGAAAAATGGGTGAGAGCCATATTTGACTCTAGATCCCTTTTTTCTTTTTTATATTTTAGTTTGTTAGTTTGAAAAGATTGTAAGAGACTCCCAACTCATTAAATCTTGTATCTTGTAATCGTTAATTTATCTATGAATGTTCTACTTTGTTGAAAAAAAGAAGAAGTTAGAACTCGATCAAGTCAAGGAGTTAAATAAAATAAAGAAAGAGTAATGCTACATACAGTCGTGGAATGCGCAAACGCCGTACAGTCGCTTTGAAAAAGAGTGGGGTCCACTATTAAAAAATTAATTTCTTTTCAGGAGGGTCTCTTATTTATTCACTTTTTTCAAAGCGACTGCACGGCGACTGCACGCTCACGACTGCAAGTATCATTTCTCATAAAGAAAAT
>NW_023353812.1:0-249 GCF_001411555.2 Juglans regia
CTACCTACGTTTATCTCGTTCCACGTTCTTTTAAAGAAAAATATTAGTATGCTGTCTGTCTGGGTTTGTTTTAATTGTTTATTTATTTAAATTTTTTTATTTATTAATTAAGAAAGTAATTTTTAATATATTAATATATTCTTTTTTATTTTTTAAAAATATTTAAAAAATGTAAAATAAATGAAGATAAAAATAAAAAAATAATTTTATACTAGCGATACGCTCTGAACAGCACGCTAACAGGACTCA
>NW_023353813.1:0-302 GCF_001411555.2 Juglans regia
AGCATTTTTGTGGTGTGCTTTAATGGCAAGTTGGGTATTGGGTGTGAGTGTGCGGTTGCCTTCTTGGATTCTTTTACTTCTGGGTGCTGGAACCGCTTTTTAGCGGAGATGTTTGGATTCGAAGATGACTTGAGATGATTTGAGATGAGCTGAGATGAGTTGAGATGAATTGTGAATAATAATGAGATGAGATGAGTTATGAATAGTAGTGAGATTTGTGAGTTAAAGTTGCTGAATAGTAATGAATAGTAGTGAGATGAGTTGAGATGAGTTGAGATGACTTGCGAATCCAAACAAGCCCT
>NW_023353814.1:0-236 GCF_001411555.2 Juglans regia
TTCCATGGGGTTTGACGGGCATCTCCATTTTTCATTTTACATTTGGTTGGCCGCATGGTGGCCGGGCCTGTGTGTTTGTTTGCTTCCTCTTTGACGTAGATGTGCACGGCGGATGGTGTTATGGCACCCAGAGCTACGCACATGCTTCATTGAGGTGGCTTCCGGACCTTGATGGCCTTGTTCCCATGGGGTTGAACCTTGATACGGTTTCCTTCTTGATGCGTTGATCTTCGTGG
>NW_023353815.1:0-3034 GCF_001411555.2 Juglans regia
AAATTCAAGAAAGTTGTAATGATGAAATTTTAGATTTTCAAAATTTTAGATTTTAGTCTGGAAAGAGATATTATAAGTTAGATGGCCTTTCCTTCCCCACTACTGATGGGGCCAGTGAGAGATCCTTTTTTTTTTTTTTTTAAGTAATGCTACGTATTATATATGAGTTTTGCTACTCATCATCTTACATACTACACATCACACTTATTTTTATTTTTTAGTTTTATTTATTTTGGTTTTATTCCTGCTAAATTAATTGAGTTCTTCTATTTATCATCCATAAATTACATACTTGTTAAGGAAAAAAAATAAAAAAATAAAAAATCATGTGTGGTTTGTGGTGTAGAAATGATGAATAGAGTTTTTCATTACCTATACTCTCAAAAAATGCTAGGTTTCTAAAATGTGCCTCTTGAGTTTTTTTATTTTTTTAAATAAACCTCTTGTATTCAACTTAATAGTCATTCATTACAAAGATTGTCTTTCACCAAACCACTAGTTACAAATTCTGCTGCTTCTTCTATCCATACTCTCTCATAATCTAATTGCAGAATAGCTTTTGCTAATGTGTATGTAACTGTGTTTTTCTCTCTATGTACAAATCTCGCCTGCTACTCTTTTCTATCATAGAGATATTTCTTTATTTCTTGAATGTTCTCATAGTTGGAATAATCTTCCTCTTCATTGTTAATTGCGTTGATAATAACCTGTGCATCATCTTCTAGTACCACTTTTGTAAAACTCAAGTCTCTACATAATTATGTTGTTCTCCATAACGCTAAACTCTCTATTGTAGCTGGTTGGTGCATAAACCTTCTTTGATCACACGCTGCTGCCAATACTTCCCCTTTCTCATATCTGATAATAATTCCAATTCCCACTTTGTTTTTGATCCACTATTGCATCCCAGTTTGCGTTCATAAAATTCTCCTTAGGTTTCTCCCAATGCTGGTTCTTCCTCTCTGAGATGGTTGTGTTATCAGCCCTCTTCAACAATTGGTTGGCTGACTGGTATTCTTAGAGGCTTTCCCTTGCTAATCTAATCACACTAATAGGACTTTTAACTTCTTGTAAAAAATGAACCCATTCATTATCATCCATAAAAGCCCTCATTGTTGCTGCTGTCACTTCCAATTCTGCATTTGTTATCTTCTCTTTAAGCTTCTCCCACAAGTTGAGGAAATTATCTTCTGCAATTTTCCACTTCTGTATTGAATTTATCATCCCTGCCCAAACATGGTTTGCTGCTAGACACTGCCATAACAAGTGCATCACTGACTCATCTTCATGGTGACAAATGAGACAAGGGAATATCCACAATCTTTTTCATGAATAAGTTCCATCCCACTGTTCCCCCCTTAGTTAGGTTCATTTCAATACTAAACCTCAGAAAATTTCCCCATCTGCTACCATCCTTCTTCACATCTACCTCTTCCACACTGGCAATAGACTCACCTATCAATTTATCTCTTGCTTCATTCATATATGCTAAAGGTAAGTTGTGCATCTGAACCCACAATCTTTCCTTATTGAAGTTCATCCTCTGTGGTGGTGTGAAGCCATCAAAGAGCCTTCTGACAGATAGGTGGTTGGGCCTCCCTTCACAAATGCAATTCTTGTCAGCTTGATTTGCAAAGGTGATAACGAATATGTTTGGACTTACCTCCATAAACTTTGCTTTCTTACTGATCCTCTATACCTTCGCCAGAATGGATTCAATCACATCCTGGTTTATACTCCTTTCTACACAGACCTTCCCTACCAAGCTTCTTTCCTCTTTGTAGCTCAACTCTTATGTTAACTCTTCTCCTATCTCTATTCCTAGAGCTTCTTCTTCTGTTAGACACAATTTCCCCCATTCCTCTTCTAGCTCGTTCATCTTCCTCCTCCTTAGTTCTTCCTTCTCAGCACCGTTCCGCCACAGCTTGCCCCTCTCGTGGTAACTACCTCTTCCCACGTCCATTGCTATTTCCTCACTCCACCACTACTCACCCCGCTCGTGGTAACTACATTTTCCCACGTCCACCATTATTTCCGCAATAGACCTAAATTAGGTTAGAATCTTTGTGGTCCCTCCAAAAAAGCTTCACCTCTTCCTTTCTAGAGAGAAAAAGGAGAGAATGGTGAGTTTGGATAGAGAGTTCACATGAGATGTTTTGTTAAAAGTTGAATAAAATATTATTAAATATAATTTTTTAGTATTATTTTTATTTTGAGATTTTAAAAAGTTGAATTATTTATTATATTTTTATATGAGAATTTGAGAAAGTTGTAATGATAAGATAAACGAGATGAAATGAGATGAGATATGTTTGTTTGTGTATCCAAACCCACCTAATACTATGTGCCTCTTGAGTTTGCTCCACGTTTGGTACGTGTTTTTACTTTTATTTTTTAAATAATAGCAAGGCTAGGGGTAAATTGAGGCTCGGGGCCTGGGGCCCGAGTCACATTTTGGACAGCGTAGGCATCACCTTATACTCTTAGAGCACCATCATCGGTCTCATCAAAATGGAGGTTTCGTCAAAATTTGATGATTTGAGGGTTAAAACGCTAGCATTGGATTTAGTATACCATCAAAGCTCAAACTTTGAGCTACAATATCTTCACTTTCATCTCTATATTTGAAGACCCACTATTCATTCTCTATTCCTATTATTTTATTACAAAATGCATTTCTTACATTTCCTATAATTCGTGTAATGTAATTCTTTCATCTTTTATTTTGAGTGCCTTTTTTACTAACACTATTGCATGGTAGGTGTTGATGCATTTTCTAGCCTTAACAATATGAATAACCATCTGGCTAATATTAATAATTTAAGTATCAAATTAAATTATTAATGTACATATAGTTAATGTAATTGTAAAATATGAAAAAGAAATTAAAAATATTATATTATTATTTTGATGAATCTAATGATTAATCCAATGTAGGATTATGGATAAAGAAGTTTTGAATTTATAAAAAATATGTACTTTTCATCAAATTTTGAAGATGAATTTGATTAAACTAATATTAATGCTCTTATAT
>NW_023353816.1:0-205 GCF_001411555.2 Juglans regia
CTGTGATGTTCTTGAACTGTTCTAGGGTTCCCAAGCCCTCGTCAATTCCAACTAAGGTAGATCATTGTTGTTGGTGGTGGTGCATGGCAGCCACCACCAACTTTCCATTGTTCACCCTCTTACTCGAGGCAACTCCTTTAGATTTTTTGCTAGCATGTCCATTTAGTTCAGTCAACAGAGGAGGATCTCCTGATCTTTTGTTCCT
>NW_023353817.1:0-261 GCF_001411555.2 Juglans regia
CATCGAGTCATGAAAGGTTTGGTGCAACTTATGAACATTCGAGGGGCTCTCTAAGGGGGTGCTAGCTTTATTCTAGCTCCCTAGGTCATGCTACACCTTTGTTGGTAGCCCCTCCCTTGAGTTAGAAACCTGTGAGTCAATCCTGATTTCCTGGGCTTCCTTGGAAGACTCCGTCCTTGAGCTGCCTCCTTGCTGAGCCTGGTAAGGTTTCTGGTTCATGTCACCACTGAAGTGTTTTGCCTCAAGATTGCTGATCTTAGT
>NW_023353818.1:0-2316 GCF_001411555.2 Juglans regia
AATCTGAGTTGGCAAGTTACACGTGCGTGCAAACGCCGCGAACACAAAAGACCTTGTAGTACTGGAGTCAAACAAAGCGCAAGTCGTGTATTCGTATAACGTGATTTTACCTAAGGTGTGATCAACTATTGAGTACTAAGCAACTATTTAAAAAGCTAATTTCTAAAGATGGGTATTTAAAGAAAAAAATACCAGTGATGACTCTCGTCTCTTCATCATCGGAAACCTCCTCATTTAACTCTCCAAGGGTGATGGCGTACACACAAGCTTGAACAGGTGGCCATTGATTGGGCCGATTGTTAGGAGCGTTCCTTCCACCTTGCGCATTCTGAGGGCACTCCCGTATCATATATCCTGACTGACCGCATCGGAAGCATACTCCTAAACCCATTCGACATTCTCCACTGTGATTCTTCCTACACTTCTTACAGGTAGCAGGTGGAGCTGTCATAATGCCTTTGCCCTTGTTGGCTCCCTGTATAATCTTTCTTTTGGCATTACTCCCTATGTAGAGAAGGAAGAAGTCCTCTTTCACTCAAGGTTAATTTGGGCTATCACATTCCTTTGTTCTGCTTCTGTTATTGCAGCCACGGTAACCAACTCCTGGAAATTATTGATGCGGAACCCAGCTACGTAACTACAAATCCGAGGTTGCAGTCCTCCTTGGAAATTTTGAACCTGCATCTTTTTAGTGGCAATCAGATGCAAAACAAACTTTCCTAGCTCCATGAATTTTGCAGCATATTACTCAATTGTGAGATTGCCTTGCACCAAGATGGCAAACTCTTGGGCATTCTGGGTCTTCATCGATTTAGGGAAGAATCGATTATCGAACTCCTCTCTGAACCTATCCTAGGTCAAGGCAGTGATATTGCCCAATTCCTTTATTAAAAGTTTCCTCTTGGTATCCCACTAGATATCGGCTTCTCCTTGTAGTAGATTCCCTATGTACTGTACTTTCTGCTCCTTCGTACAACTGCTGATCTCGAAGGTCCTATCGAGATCTAGTAGCCACTTGTTGGCCTTATGGGTCCTTCAATTCCCATGAAATTAGGGTATCTGTATATCAGAAACTTCTCATACAAACACTCTCGGTTCTCCTGCCTTTCAGCTTGTGGGCGTTGTTGGTTTTGCCTCAGGATTATATCCTGTTGTTGTATCATGGTTTCCATCATCTGACGAATTGCATTCACCAAGTCACGTCCTCCATGCAAACAACAGTCCTAGTCTTGATGGGCATTGGATCCTTCAGGGTTTCTTTCCCTTCTTTCACATGCCATGATGCTTTAATTCTCCAAATCTTGTGAGGCACGAGTATCAGATTCAGTTCCTACTGCAAGATTTCATGCCTATCAAGTCTAAAGATTAAATCCTATACTCTGACATATTATTCCTAGGGACATGTGGGTTTACCCAGAGACGTAATTCCTTTGATACCACCCTGTGACGACCCCAACCTTCTCTTGTGATGGAACAGAGACTTAGAGCGTTGGGGCATATAGTACAAGGTTACATACCCCCGTACATAATAGTTAATATGCAATGCATCTTATAAGTGCAACTAGTAGAATGCAATATTCGTAGTAGATTAAGGGTGAAAATATAGCTTATGCCAGAATAACTAAAAACATCCCAATACATTAATGACCATCATGAGTTCAAAACCAAATAGCAGCATAAGCTAAACATAAAGAGTTTCCAAATCTAAATCAACCGCTTCATGCGTTCTAGAGCATGAAGGAATGTGCTATGAACATAAGGATAAGGTCCAGTCTTTTTTCAAGGTCTAGCTCCTTCTTAATCAGTTGGATCCAGTGTTCCATCCAGTCTGTCCTCCTCGAATCCTGACACAATTTCTATCATTCTGAGTGAAGTGATAGTGGGTCCACAAGGGATGATATTTACTTGAAATTTCAGTAAGTTAAACAACCAACATATACAAAGATAAATTATGCATGAAAAATGATAAATATGAAATGCATGGAATGTGAAAAATCAGTGTCTCCCATCTAGATTCCTTAACATTTTTAGAAAAACTGAGACATTTTCTTTCAGAGAATATTTTCACTTTACTGGCAAAATAATCATAACGTTTCATCATTACTATCAATTCATACTTGATCGTAACATCATAATGTGTGATATCGTCACAGTTTCCCAAATGCACTGTGAGTACCTGTCGGTGATCGTAGTACAACTCACATTGAAACTATGTTGTCTGGAGACTCGTTCTCAATGCATTGATAATATAACATAACATCATAACATCATAACCTGTAAACCCACCAGCCTTAGGTGTCATAAAATTTGACTTCG
>NW_023353819.1:0-210 GCF_001411555.2 Juglans regia
AGAAGTAATAATAAAAAAAATAAAAGAAAAGAAAAAGATTTAAAGCCCAAAATCATAAGCTTAATCTAAGGGTGTTTAATGGTTAATCCTAATGGTTAATTAGGCAGGGTGTTACACTAATCCTTTTTCACTAAGAATTATACTGTTGCGAAGTTGGTGTTGAATAATTTTGTGATTGTGTTGCATTGTGAATTGTGGATTTTGGGACAA
>NW_023353820.1:0-3564 GCF_001411555.2 Juglans regia
CTAATCTTAGTGTTTTGTGTTGATTCTTTCAAATACAAAGTTTATGGTCTTAAAAAACATGCATGGTTGGTATCTTGGCATGTTATTAAAACTAGGAATTTTATGTTAATATATTGCTAATTTCAGATCTTGGCATAATGATGTGAATGAGGGCCAAAGAGTAAACCAAGTGAATTTTAAGGCTAAGATAGGTTCGGCCATGATGGCTTTCTTGTATTAGATTTGAGTTTTTGTTAATTCTTATGGACTTAGAATGGAATTTACATGAAGTATAGGGCCCATTTGTAATTTTTGAAAGTTTAGGAGCTTATTTGTAAATCTCCAAGAGTTAAGAGGTAAATTTGCAAATAAAGTTCTAAGATAGAAAATTTTGTTTTTCTATGGTTAAATGAAAATATATAACCCTAGAACATCTCTTGTTTCAGCCCACTCCATGTTTTCGTTACACAAAGATAATTGTATGTTAGCTTCTAACTTACTCATGATGTATTATAGCATGTGAGATGGTAAAACTATTCACATGAACCAAGTTTAACTTGTATGTGCATTCAAGTTGAATTTTTTATGCCATGTCATGTCATTATATGTTTCAATCATGAACATATGTCACATGTCACAATCATCATCTCATGAAGCATGCAAGTATGTCATGAATTATTTTTTAAGTCATGCATGAAACGTCAAGTTTACATCATGGTGACCCCTTGAGACAAGACATCATGGTAACCCAATAGGACAAGACATCATGGTAGCCTTATGAGACAAGACATCATGTATGAGTTTGTTTAGGTAAGAAAGCATGTCATGTTTTTAGTAAACTTTGTTGTCGATAAAATTATGTTTTTAATAGTAAGTCCATGTTTGTCATGCATACATGTTAAATTTATTATCATGCATGCCTAATATATTGTTGGTAGCTTAGGAGCAAAAATTATTGATCCGTGGTAGTCCGAACTACTATCCCCCTGCCCCCCCCCCCCCCCCCCCCCCCCCCCCCCCCCCCAGGTGCCCGCTGGAATGGTTGAAGATGTGTATGAGCCCAATGGAGCACCGAGTCCTAGGTTGGACGACGTCGAGTAGGTCAAAGAGTAGCCTTTAGGAGAGCTAATGGATGTTACTTTTGGGGATGTGTATATAATGGAACGTAAAAATATTATGGGATTAGTATTCGGTACAATGCATGTTGATTAAAAAACGTTATCTATTGCGATTATTGCATATTGTTAGAATCATGCTAGGTATATTGCATCTTATCTGCCTTGAATAAGGGTATGTAACCTTGTGTTATATGTCATGACGCTTTAATCTGCGTCAAATCCCAAGCAGAGTTTGGGGGCATCATAGGTTAGTATCAGAGCAATACATCTTTGGGTAAACCCACAAAGCCTTAAGAGTTGGTACTAGAATCTAGGATTGGAATGTTAGTGTTCTAATAGGCTTGAATTTTAGAAGTTTTGCGTAAGGCACTCGAATCTGATACATGTGAGCCTGTGTATCAAGAAGGAACACATGACACATGGCAGACTATCCAAAAACTTGGTCTCAGGCGATAAGCAAGAGGAATAGAATCCTCCCATGGATGGAGGACACACCATGACAGAGGCCATTCTACTATTGACAGAAGTACTGAGACAACAACAACAAGAACAAGAACAACAAGCCTAGGGGCATAAAGTAGAAGTCAGAGATTGCCCCTACGAAAAGTTCCTCGTATACCATTACCCAAACTTGATGGGAAATAAAGGACCTATGAGGGCAAACAAATGGCTGATCGATTTGGACAATACGTTTGATATTTGTGGATGTATGGAGGACCAAAGGGTATCTTATGCCAGACATCTACAAGGTGAAGCTGACATTTGGTGGGACACCAGACAGTAGCTACTAGCAAGGGAACTAGGAAATCTATCTACTTTGACCTGGGAAAGGCGCAGGAATTCACATATCTGGTACAAGGCAATCTACTCGTTGAGCAGTACACTATCTAATTTTTGGAATTAGGGAGGTTTGCACCTTACCTAATTTCTACGAAGAAGATGCATGCCTAGAAGTTTCAAGGGGGCTTGCAACCAAGGATCTGTAGCCAAGTAGCTTACTTTCAGATCGAAAACTACCAAGAACTCATCAACGTAGCGACAATCGCAAAATTTAAACAAAAGGGCTTAATCTCCCAAACCAACTTGGAGAGACCGAGGACTTTTCACTGGAGAAGTTCAGAAAAGAAAAGGGTGTTCAGTAGAGAAGATAAAGGCAAGGGCGTCGTGATCAAGAGAAAGATGTTGCCCACAAACCCATATTGTGGGAAGTGCGGAAAATACCATGGAAGCGAGTGCAGACTTGCTTTGGGGGCCTGATTCGGGTGTGACCGACTAGGTGATTAAAGACTACCCTAGTGTTGCTTCAAGGAGTGGAGCTGCCTCCAACAATAATAACAACCCAAGCCGTAGCCCCATGTACTAGAGTGTATGTAGCCACTCCGAGAGAAGTGGATGCTGGCGGTCCAAAAACAGAAGAGGGTGGCGTCATCACTGGTATTTCTCTAAGACCTCTGTATCATTAAGCTTAGCTAAGATTGGTAGAATTGACGTAAATATTAGTATAACTTGTTGCCCATGTTAGGAAATGTCAATCTGTTGAGATTCACAAGTTGTGCACTATTCGATTCGAGTGCGTTGTAGTCTTTGTGTCTGCAGTATTTGCATGGTTATGTAGTTTGAAAACTGATATGTTACCCCTTAAACTAGTAGTGACGATTCCCAATGGGAATACTATAGCCTGTACCTGAGTAGTTAAGCCCAGTAGAAATAGGGGTAGAACGGTGAAAGCCAATCTGATGGTTTTCTATTTAATGGAATTCAATCTAATTTTGGGGATGGATTGGTAATTCAGACACTACACTAATATATACTGTCGGAAGAGGGAAGTTGTGTTTGAGCCACCGAATGAGGTTAGGGTTAGCTATGCAGGAAATTCGGTTAAAGCCACCCCTTCCATGATTTCAGCCTTGCAAGCTAGAAGATGTATTGAGGAGGGTGCATTGGTGTTTCTAGCGATGATGGTCGAAAAGTCAATAGGGAATGAAGAAATTCAAGGGATACCCGTGGTAGAGGACTTTCTTGAAGTTTTTGCGAATGAGTTACCCGGGTTACCGCTTGATAGAAAAACTAAATTTAGAATAGAGCTGGAGCTTGTGACGACTCCAATGCATAAGGCACCTTATCACATGGCATCTCTGAGTTGAAGGAGTTGAAGGCCTAGTTAGAAGAACTATTAGAGAAAGGGTTCATTCGTCTAAGTTCTTCGCCTTGGGGTGCGCATACACTTTTTGTAAAGAAGAAACATGGCTCAAGGAGGATGTGCATTGACTATAAGGAGTTGAACAAGGTGACGATAAAGAAAAAGTATATGTTAACTTGAATCAACGACCTATTAGATCAACTAAAATGAGCATCGATGTTTTCAAAGATAGATCTATGGTCGAGATACCATCAATTGATGGTAAGAGAGCTGGATGTTTTGAAGACTGCTTTCAGGACAAGGTATGGCCACCACGAGTTTTCGGTA
>NW_023353821.1:0-645 GCF_001411555.2 Juglans regia
GATGATGCAAGAACATTGTGGTAACTCCATGAGGCAAGAACATCGTGGCAACTCCATGAGACAAGAATACATTTTCATGTTAATTCAATATGAGTCACATTATCTTTGAAATCAATTCATGTTATGCTATTTTTCAAGTCAGATCATGTCATGTCATTTTTCAAGTCAAGCACGTGTCATGCTATTTGCCAAGTTATGTCACGCATATTCATGTTCATGTCATGATGCATCCTTGCCATTTTACTGACATGCATATATATGTATACTATTGGTAGCTTGGTAGTTTACTTGCTGAGATTTGTAAAAAAACTTTCTTGGTAGTCCCAACTACCATTTCCTCTGAAATAGTAGTTGATGTGTCAGGATCTTGAGGACCCGCACTCGACAGACTGGACAAGGCTGAGTGAAATGCAGGGCCAAAATACTATAAATACTAAAGATATTTCACATGCATTCTATACTTACTGTGAGTGAAAGTTTTAGCCAACACAATATACACCCATTAATTCAGGAGAAACATGACTCAAATTTCTCTCGAAAAGTATGTTTCAATTCAAGTCTGATTACGGTGTACACTTAACAAATAAAATCACTCAGAATGGTTCATAACACTCTTAATAATGCAATATGTGAGCGGAATAGTGT
>NW_023353822.1:0-1775 GCF_001411555.2 Juglans regia
ACTGAATAAGCCTGTGAAGTAGGACATGTTTATGCCGTATGCATGGGAATAGAAGAATGAAAACATACTTCATCTTGGACTTGATGGACAGAATTCATGGTCCTACTTAGAGTCAATGCTTTTACCTTACGAGTGATAGCATGATTCTCACCTAATTCATACAAACCTCATTTCTTAACTGTCTGGAAGATCTCTCACTACAGTTAGAACATTGATGGGAGTTTTCTGATAAATCTTCAAGAAATTTATATGCCTTATCATTTGGTAAACTCAAAAATCCAGCACTATTCATCAACACTTTCATGTTACGGTTTTTCTAAGTTAAACCATTATAAAAATATTGTACCAATCTCCATGGAGATTAGAATCAAGTCTTTATATCTTTCCTAACTCTCATAAAATTAGTCATTATCTTCTTGATAAAAATCAGCAATATCTCTCTTAAAACATTAGTTTTTGACGTTGGAAAAACTTTAGAGAGAAATTTTGTAACAAGAATATCCCAAGAAGTGATAGATATAGAAGGCAGGGAGTTGAGCCATGCATTTACCTTATCCTTTAAAGAGAAAGGACACAAGCGTAGTCAAACTAACTCATTTGTGAAGTTTTAAAACCTACCGGTAGCACAAATTCCAAGAAAATCCTTTACATTATTCATGTAAGGATCTTCTCACTCAAAACCATGAAAAGTAGGAACCACATGAATTATTTGTGGCTTCAACTCAAAATGCGTCGCAGTAACTGCATGCAACACTATACATGATGGAGGGTTGGTGGTAATGGGTCAAGACAATGAATCAGAATCCAAACTAACGACACGAAGTGTATGATCACGTATCCACATTTCCATACACCACACAAGATTGCAAATTCTTTTTTTTTTCTTTTTAAATAACTAACTACAACTAGTAGAAGAATAAATTTAGTCAATATTCAATATGTTTTCTTGACCAAGTCTCTGATAATGGCACCAAAAACTTGTTGTGAAATTTTAATTGTACTAGCAAGTGCACCAACCGTACCGAAGTATAGTTTAGCAAGAACGAGGTCGAACCCACGGTGACTTGTAAAAACACAGTAAACCCATCAAATATAAACTAAATAGATTCTAATCTAGTTCAGAAAAAATGAGTTCTAAAATAAAATAAGAAATTAAGAACTAAACAATCAAGTAATCAAATCAATAAATAATTAATTTAATAAACTAATCACAATAAAAAGAATTAAAATAAACTCTAAAGATGCAAATTAATCTAAACAATGAATAAACTACTAACGGAGAATGAACTAATGTTTTGGAATCCAATTCATTAATTCATAGTAATATATTTATGATAATTGATTCTTCCTAAGCATTTACATGATAATCTATAAATCAATCTTGTTATCAAGGAAAATATTATTGTTGAAACTTCTTTTGTTTTTAGAAAATATCTAAAATATGTTCTTCTTCGCTTAAAGATATAAAATCAAATCATCATTTGTATCTGTTAAAACAAATCACAAAACATATAAAATTTTATTTTTAACAAAATTTTGAATCAGGCTCTCAACAGATTAACAATATTCTAGATCATGAGAAAAATATGATTAAAATCATATCAATAATTCTATCTCTCTCAATTGATATGAAGCAAGAACAATAGTTCGTTAAACATAACATAAAAAAACATCAAAGTAGCATTCAAAAGAAACTAAAGAAAAATAAAAATTACAGTGTTTTTAAAATTTAAACATAGCTGCAAAACTGGAGGTAGAACTCTAGTTCTTTTCTT
>NW_023353823.1:0-18993 GCF_001411555.2 Juglans regia
TCTCTTCCATCCCTACTCTGTGCGGCACAACTTTTTTTCTTTTTCACTTTTGTTAGGTGCGCCCTTCTCTCCAGGCCTGTGAAGAAGTTGGTTTATATATATACATCCCCTAGCCCCCAATTACGTTTCCCCATCTCCTTTTTTTCTCTTCAATCCGTTGCGTGTCCAATGTTTCAATGTGTAGCACTTATAATATGTTTAACTTTTCCATGTCGTTGGCTACAAGGAACAAGTCCACTTGGTTGAATTTTTTTTTCTTTCTTTCCTTATCTACTCTTTGTAATTCTTCTCCAACTTCAATACCTTCATTAAGATAAAATAAATAAATAAATAAAATCAAATTAAGGTAAGAAAAAAGAAATATTTCAAGACTAATAATAGTATCAAAATTAACACTACATAATTATGATAATGCTTTATTTAAAGTAGAAAAATTATGCACAATTAAGCTATTATCACAGCAGCCCCACCATGTGGCTGGATGGTATCCGTGTTAGCTCGCAGAGGTCGTTAGAGGAAGGTGAGTTGGGCCATGTTACTGAGGAGTGTGCTATTGTTTAGATGCCCGAGACTTCTGGATCGTTGATGTTGTCCACTCATCAAGGCTGCTATCTCGAGTAGGGACTGTTGCCTAGTGATAACAAGAAAGTTGCTCAAGAGATTGACGTTGCGTTACTCGTCAACATGTTTTATGACTTGGACGACAACACATTATGCTACCTTCCTTAGGATACCACATCAATTGATTCGTAGATACCACCACCTTCGTCGCCCATCGATTCCTTAGCTGACGATGGGCGTTAGTCATGTGAGTATTTTCCTCTTGTATTGTGTTAGTCTAAGTTATTTATTTATTGTACGTGAACTTAGATGTCGAGGACAATATCTTTTTTTAAGGAGGAGAGGATATAACGTCCCGAAAAAAGTTCATTAGAAGAAAATTCTTTGAACTCTAGGAATGGCACGGAAACTTAGGAGGATTTCATAGATCGATCAATCAATTAGGTTTTAGTATGTTAGCGTAGTCGAATTATATGGGCGCCTTTTTGTGAAGAGTTTCTCACCCTTGAGAATTGCTTTGTTTTAGCCCTTCATTTCATGGAAGCAAATTCAATGCTATTGGATGAGATCATGGAAAGTTTGGGAAGTACAGGATAAGGATTAGGATCTCATAACCTCTACTAACTATTTATCTTTTGAGGTTTAAGTGGGTCTTGTTTTAAGGACCCTACTTTTGTTTATGAATGATCTAACTTAGTCTCCTAAACGAATTATGTGATTATTGGTTTATATGAATATAATGGAGGTATGATTATATTTTTGGAAATAGTGCTCTAGTACATTGTGTATTGCTAAAAAAAGTTATTATCATCTGCATGTATTGTAAAATATTAGATGCATGCTAGGTACATTGCATCTTTAACTGTCATGAACGAGGTATGTTACCTTGTGTTACAAATCCCGATGCTTCAAGTTTCATCAAACCTCTAGCGGAGTTTGGGGATATCACATATTGTAGTAGTTTGAGTTATTTATATATTGTACATGCACTTAGATTACGAGGATGGAATCTTTTTTTTAGGAAGGGAGGATGTAACACCCTAAAATCAATTCATAAGAATTTTTTTTTTTTTTGGACTCTAGGAATGCCATGAAAACCTAGGACGATTTCATGGATCAATCGATTAATTAGGTTTTAGTCCGTTAGTGTAGTTGAATTATGATCCATTGTGGGGACAAACTGCCTTTTTGATTTTTTGAGACACTTATAATCATAATTAGAATAAACGGATTGTACCAATAGACTCGTATAATTTTTAGGATTTTATGGTGTAATAAGTTTTGAGTTTTTCAGGTGAAAAATAGGCCAAGATGAGAGCACCACATGGCACCTAGAGCGTCACGTCACCAAACAGCTGTCATATCGCTATGTAGGATGTCCAAATCAACCTAGGATCACAAGAAAACCTCTTTGGACACATGGCACCATCACACTCTTTCATTTGGAGCACACTTCACACTTGTCAAGTGAAGTACAAATGTTTAAGGATGATTGAGTGAAACAAAGCAACCTACACGCCTTCTTGCAACACCATGCCTTTCTTACACATCTCTCTTTTCCAACCACCAAAAGTACACCATGTTCATCCACCAAAGATGGTTTAAAACCCTAAATGAAACCCTGAATCCTTGTAAGTGGCCAAAACCCCAAACCCTAAATTTGAGCCACACGGTTTTGACTTATGTTTCCCTCTTGACTTTAGCTAATTTTTGGACTCTAGGAATGCCATGAAACCTAGGAGGATTTCATGATCGATCGATCGATTAGGTTTTAGTCCATTTGCATAGTCGAATTATGATCCACTTTGGGGATAAACTACCTTTCTGATTTTTTGAGACACTTATAATCATAATTAGAAGAAACGGATTGTACCAATAGACTCGTATAATTTTTAGGATTTTATGGTGTAATAATAAGTTTTGAGTTTTTGGGGTGAAAAATAGGCCAATGTGAGAGCGCCACATGGCACGTAGCGCGTCAAGTCACCAAACAGCCGTCATATCGCTATGTAGGATGTCCAAATCAGCCTAGGATCACAAGAAAATCTCTTTGGACACATGGCACCATCACATTATTTCATTTGGAGCACACTTCACACTTGTCAAGTGAAGTACAAATGTTTAAGGAGGATTGAGTGAAACAAAGCAACCTACACGCCTTCTTACAACACCATGCCTTTCTTACACATCTCTCTTTTCCAACCACCAAAAGTACACCATGTTCATCCACCAAAGATGGTTTGAAACCCTAAATGAAACCCTGAATCCTTGTAAGTGGCCAAAACCCCAAACTCCAAATTTGAGCCACGCGGTTTTGACTCATGTTTCCCTCTTGACTTTAACAAATTCTACAAGCAACCATCACCTCAAGTAATTTTTCCTTACACACCTTATCAACTCCTTTGACCAATCCAACTAGACTTGAACTTGAAACCCTAAGTGAAAGCCTAACCAAACCCCAAATGAGCCCAATCGGATGGAGTAATTTTGTTCCAGCTGAACGAACCCCCAAACCCCCTCAGCTTTTCACACAAGCAACCTCCCATGAATTACCCACTCCCTTGATGGATTTTTTACCTTGTGGTCAGCCCAATAGTGTACTTAAAATCACAATTCAAACACTCAACCTCACCTCACTCAAACACACCACTCAACTAGCCCATTTCAGCCGATCAACTCCACCACTTTTATAAGGAACCTCCCCATCATTGTCATGCTATCAACCACTCAAAATCATCCCTTAACTTTTTCCCCTATGTCCTCAAGCCTCTCTTCATCTTCCCTCACACTTGAGAGCAAACCAAAAGGGAGGTATTGAGAAAGCATTTTGATGCTAAGTTCTTTTGGACCTTCGAGCTTGTAAGTTATTTTTCCAACTTCAACCTCTTATATTTTTTATACTTTGAGTCTTGAGTTTGGTGGTAGTATGTTGGATGTTTTTTTTTTATTCAAAGTTTGAAGGTTGGATGATGATAGTTTGGTGTTGAGGTTCTCAATTTGAGCATGTTTGGTATGCCTTGGAAGTTTGTGGTGAAATGAAAGCCACAAAGGGGTTACACAAAAATAATCCTACAAACTGATGTGGTTTGATGTCATATGTCAGATTGTAAAGTTACTAATTAAGTAGATCTAACAGATCACATGAAACCACATTAGTGGTGCAATTCGTTTTACAAAACTTGATTCCTAAGTACCTTAATTAAATAAAATGACACTCTCGGCTACTATTCATTCAGAAAGTGAGAAACATATTATTGCACCATAAAATCCTAAATATTCATCCAAGGCTAATGGTATAATTCGTTTTGCCAACTTGTACTCCAAAGTGCCTTGAATAAATAGAAAGGCAACTCTGTTACCATAGTGGGTCGTGATTTGATTATGCTGACAGACTAAAACTTAATGAGACAACATCATGGTAACCCCATGAGACAAGACATCATGTATGAGTCTGTTTAGGTAAGAAAACATGTCACATTTTTTAGTAAACTTTATTGTCGATAAAATTATGTTTTTAATAGTAAGTCCATGTCTGTCATGCATACATGTCATGCTTATTATCAAGCATGCTTGATATACTACTGGTAGCTTTAGGAGTAAAACTTGCTTAGACTATAAATCTCATCGTGATATTCCCAACTACCATACCCCGGAATGGTAGAAGATGTGTTAGGGCCCAACGGAGCACCGAGACTTAGGTTGGACGATGTCTAGTAAATGTGGAAGGAGCCTCAAGGAGCTGATGGAGATGATACTCCAATTTTTGGACGTTATTTTGGAGTTGATAGCCAAGCTGCTTGAGCGGCTTAGGGTTTAGACTAGATTTTCTTTTTGTCTGTAACTAAGGAGTTCCAACTACAATAGAATGTTTGTTTTGCTTAAAAACTGGTTGGAATAATAAAGTTACTTTTGGGTATGTGTGTATGAATGGAACGTAAGAAAGTTTTGGGATTAGTATTTCGGTACAATATATGTTGATTAAAAAAATTATCCAATGTGATTACTGTCTATTGTTAGAAACATGTTAGGATAAGAATGTGCTTAGGTAAGAAGTCATTATTATGTCATGAGTACTTGTGGTGCCATTATGAAGGTATTGGGTATCTGAACTGAGGGGTGCGCAAAATTTTCAGTGGCTACTACTCTGGCCGACACCCGTTCCAACTCTGACTCAGACAAAGTTGGAAAATTCAGAGTTTGGATTCTGAGTCGGAGTTGCTTCGAAAACAATGGTTGGAGTCAGAGCCGATACAGACTTCGACCTCCGAACTCCAACTCTTATGTTTATACTTAATATATTTAATATTGTAATCTAAGTAATAGGTAGTTGAGTGGCCTAACGGTTGAGACAGTGTTTTGCAAACCTGAGAACCTACGTTTGAGCCCCCTCCCCCCCCCCCCCCCCCCCCCCCCCCCCCCCCAGCGTTTAAGACAATGTTTGGCAAATTGTTTTTAAAGAAAATCTTAAAACAACATCATTTTCTCCTCCAATATATTCTAATACCCTACGCATTTCCTTTGTTTTCTCTCTTCCTCTATTTTCTCTCTTGTCGTTAGCATCAACGTCGTTCTCTAATCTCATTGTTGTCTCCTCGCCACTACCCTCATCGATGGCTACGCCAACAGATTCTTCGCCCTCCTCTCCTGGTATTGCATCCCCCTCCTTTCGTTACATCTACCACTCCATCGTCACCTCCAAATCCTTTGATTGAACCGAGTTCGTCTTCTAGCCAGTGATAACTCACTCTCTCTCTCATGAATATGCTACAAAATTTTGATGTGAAACAACCCCGCTTTAAAAAAAAATATTTACCAGGCTCTCGAAGAGAACCAGAGGCGAAGGAATGCCAAAAAGACAACGCATACATACTCGAGTGAGGACGCCGTTCCAGATGGACCAGATTCCGATCTCTTTGTCTATTACTACAAGCATTGTGGTTCTCATGTCCTTATAACAGGCTCTCTCTCTCTCTCTCTCTCTCTCTCTCTCTCTCTCTCTCTCTGTGTTTGGTTCCCAAGAAATTGTTGGAAAATCAACCCTTTAAGTTATGTATATTTGCTTTGGCACGGAGATAATAATTTGCTTTGGCATTGAGATAATCAATGCCTTAAGTTATGTATATTTTCTTTGGCACAAATATTACTTCTTTTGAATGAATTGTAGTCCCTATGTAGCTCTGACGCTCTGACTCTGACTCCAGCAACTTCGATCGAAGTCGAAATCCACTTCGATTTGGATTTGGAACTCAACTTGGCCTCTGACTTTGGATGAAGTTGGGCATTGCGACTCCATCAGAGTTAAAGCCCAGCCCTATCTAAACCACACTTATGGAACCATAAAAAATCGAAGAGGCATATGGGAAGATTGAAACCCTAATGATGAGGCCAAGCCAAGGGAATCGGTGCATGCACCTAGGAGCCAATCAGGTACCAATTTGTCAGTGTAATCATTCAATGTCAGAAGCCTTTCTATTGGTTCATTTGAAGATTAATGGTTGGGAAAGGGAAGAGACACACGCCATTCATTGGGCTTAGTCACTTGGCATACATGCAATGAGAATTCGTGTGCCCCTTAGATTTCCAAGAGGGAAGCAGTTATGAGGGAGTGAAAAGGAGAGGAGTTGGCATTTCCACTTGGCACCCATGCCTTAAGGATCTGTGTGTGCCTTAATTTCCAACAGAGAGGCAATGATGAGGGAGGGAGAGAGAGAGAGGTGCTCGATTTTGGCAAGAGGATGCCACATGGCGTCTATGCATGGAGTGTCCCTTAGGGTTCCAAGATGTCCAAATGATGAGAGGAAAGAGAGTGGAGTCTGAGAGTCTACCACTTGGCACCCCTGCTCAGTGGTGTCACTTGGTTTTCCAAGGTATTCAAATGATGTGAAGAAAGGAAGGGCAAAGAGACTATGCATCCATGCACCAAACGTTGTTGTGTCCCTTAGGTTTCCAAGAGAGACACAATGATGTAGGGGAGCTTGGCCTTGGCAAGAGAATGCCACTTGGGATCCATGCACCAAACGGATATTGTGTCCCTTAGGTTTCCAAAACAAAAGCAATGATGAGGGAGAAAGAGAGAGGCTCAAAATTTTTAACCATAAGCCACTTGGCACAAGTCTGTCATTGTACCCCTTGCTGGTCCGAAATAGGTAATGAAGAGAAAGGGAGATCGCCACTTGGTGTCCATGCACAAGCTGCCCTTTGGAGTTCTGAAGTAGAATAATGATGGGAGAGAAAAACAAAGGAAAATCAGTGAAGGTACTTAAAGGACTTGCATTAATGACCATGGATACACACCCTAGACAAGGAAACCGAAAAGTCACTTTCAGAAATCCTCCTATTCTCTCCATCTCCTCCTCTATTCACCCACACACAAAAGGTTCCAACCACTTGTTCTTCAATTCATAACAACACACACACACTTGGCTAGAACCGAGATTGGTGTTTGGATTAGTGCAACCACGCCCTAGGGTATCATTTACATGTCATGCTATTTTCACATGCTATTATCTCATGTTCATGCAAAGTTTATGGGTTGTGCATTAAAGTAAGTTTTGACACGATCACAATGCTAGGATAGGAGAATATCCTAGTGGAACTCCCCGGTCCACACTAGAGTGGCTAAAGATAGTGTAGTAACCCCTGAGTTGGCAAAGTACAGTCAATGGATTTCGAATGGGACAACAAGGTTTCTGGAGTGAAGTTGTAGTGCCTAATGCTAGTACGTGCAAAAATGTGGCAAGTATGGTGAAGGCATTGCGAATTGCCTTCTTAATTGTGAACTTTTAGTGAAGCCGTGTCGATCTACCAAGAGTGAAAGAGAACTCATGGTGAAGGCATTGCGAATTGCCTTCTTAATTGTGAACTTTTAGTGAAGACATGTCGATCTACCAAGAATGAAAGAGAACTCATGGTGAAGGCATATCAATTTGCCTGAGTGTCTCTCCTATGATGTATTCACGGTTGATCAAAAGGACTGTGATGTGGTGCGGTAACTGATAGGTGCACATGGTTATTACGGAAAACCATGAGGTATCCATAAGTGTTTATATTGAGTAAGAATATGTGAATGAATAAGAAATTGTAAAATGTGCAAAGAGTTATACTGTTACAAGTTCAACTGTCTGAATAGGTGAAAAATACAGTTGTAACACCCTGGTCTCGCAGAGATCGAAGAGTTACTCCCTATAACTTAAAACTCACAATTCATCAATATATTTATAGACTCCAAAATATAACATCATCATAATACTACAAAATCTCTTAATAAAATCTGCCACTTCTCAGAAATATTCTATGAATAATCCACTATGCTTAAATAATCATCTCACCGATACTCCATAATCTTGATCCTTAGCTGGACTAGTCAAAAATCATCTGAAAAATATTTGGAGATAAGGGGTGAGTTATCAACAACTCAGTAAGCAGCGAACATATACCAGTGTGTAAACATGAGCATTTTTACAGAGTTCAGAATGCAGAAACAAAACTTTTCAGTATCAATATGCAAATCTTAAAAATACATATTATCAGAAAATCAGAGTGACTTTTCAAACATTTTATATTCAGAAACCAAATTTTCATATTCAAAGACTCATTTGGCACAACATGACGGAACATCTTCGTCTTATCAAATCATATCAGAGCTTCATATCAGAACATAGATTATGTTTAACCCCCGTGGGAGGGTTGTGCATTCTGTGGAAAGCCAAGCAGAACATAAATTATCAAGTTACCAAAGCGATTGCACTCTAAATAGAAAACCACTATTATATTCCGTGACCGGCCAGAAGTCACTATTGTATCTCGTGACAGGGTCTATTGTATCCCGTAACAGGTCCAAAGGTCACTATTATATCCCATGACAGAGCTAGAGGTCACTATTATCTGTTGTGACAGGGTCAGAGGTCACTATTGTATCCTGTGACATGGCCAGAGGTCACTATTGCATCCCGTGAGAGGGCCAGAGGTCACTATTATATCCCGTGACATGGCCACATATCAAAGCAAAACAGAATCAGAATCACCATATCAGAATCAGAATCAGAGTCAGAACAAAATCAGAAAGTCATGCCAAAGTTCAATAACAGAATGCCAAAAATAAGCTCATGTCTACACCAGTCATGACAGAAAATACTTTTTTCTTAAACAGAATCTCATAAGTAATGCAGAACAAATATCTGAGGTTGTTTTCATATTTCTTTTCCTAACAAAACATGCACATTTTCCATAAAGGACCTCAGTTCATTTTATTATATGCAAAGTCTAGCATAGGAACCCCGCTTACATGGACTTCTTAGCTTTTTTGGAATTTTCCTCAAAATGTCGAACAATAATTAATCGTTACCTATAAAATAATCACATAATTCTCGTAAATTTTCAATTAATTACGTATTTCGATATTTAATCCTAAGCTTCTAAAATAACCTATTTAATTCCTCAAAATCTAAAATTCTCAAAATTTCCAAAATACCCTCATTTTCTAAGACCATCAATATCCACTTAATCGAATTTGTACCGAATAAGAAAATTTATCGAATAAGTATTATGATAATTATAGAACTTAATAAAAATTAATATTCAAAATATTTAAAATACCAACAATATTTTATAAATAAAAAGAATACATTGGTTACTAAAATTTTCCTAAAATAAGTCATGAAAAGCTCATCTCTTAAGAAAAATAGATTTACTTCCTTTAACTAACCACATTATCAAAATACAATATAATATTTATTGAAAGTTAAAACAAAATCCTATTTAAATATAAACTCAACAAAAAACTTATAACCCAAAAACTAAAACCGGGAACTTTATATTAGGTTAAAACTAGTAAGTGCCCAAGTTAAAACTTTACTTATATATTTACATACATATATATGTATATAAATACACCTTATACATAAAACAAACGATAAACATACACAAGAATAATAGAAAAATGCAGCGACGGTTGGGACTCACCGAGAAGGTAAAGTGCGATGGCGCAGTGTGCGATGGGAGGTGGTGCACTAATGGCTATGCACTGGACGAGAACGAGAGAGAGAGAGATGCACGGTGAGAGAGATAATGGAGAGAGAGAGCTTACGGGATGAGCAAGCCGAACGTAAGAGAGAAAACAGAGAGGGAGATTACCGTGCGACGGAGGTGGCATGAGGTGGACTTGGGGTGAAGGAAAACTTCGTCGGCGGTTTCTGGAGCCTCAACGTGAAGGAGCTCTCGGTGGGTAGTGGTTTTAATGGTTCAAGGTAGGAGGAAACACATCCTCTGTTTTGGGAGTGAAGAACAGAGGCTTGCGGGATGGCTATCGAAGGCTACACTGGTGGGTTCATGGCTGGGTCACGGTGGCGGCGTATGGCAGCGTTGAGGAGGAGCATGCGGTGACTTGACATCCTAGGGAGGCTGCGTTTTCCATGAGATGGTTGGGTAAAATCGTGGAGATGTAGGCTGGCTTTTGGCCATGCGAGGGCGAGTCTCTTGCAGTGCAATCCGCGTGCTCAGCGTCTCACATGGTGCTACCCGTGGTGATGATCCTCCTCTGCTAGCCGTGGGTGGTGCACTGTAGAAGTGCACGGTGGTGTTTTGAGCCTAGGTGATGGCCGTTTATGGGGGTGTCAGTTTTACGTGCATGGAGATGGAGGTTGGCGTCGAACTAGGAGGGGCTGGGTGGTTCTTGTGGTTGGTGGTAGCGACGGCACAGGGTAGCTTTCCAAGTCTAAGATGAAAACGTGCATCTATATATGGGTGATAAGAAAATCCTAAAGTTTGAAAATAGAAAGACGTGCATGGGATAGTGCCGTGCGTGGGAAAACAAAATAAATAAATAAAATAATAATTAAAGTCCAACAATAAAATTATTCATTAAAGCAAAGTGTAATTTAAATGCAAACACTAATTAATATTAAGAAAGCACCTCAAAGTAAATTTCACAACTAAAACAAATTATAAAATAAATCTAACGAGAAATCCGATAAACTTTAAAACAAGAAAAATAATATTTAAATTAATTAAAATTAAATATACAAAAAAAAAAAATAGGGTATCACATCCTCCCCCCCTTAAAAAAAAATTTCGTCCTCGAAATTTGCTTAGCTAACTGCAGCTACTTCCAATGGGTTAATCACGCTTCTGCTGCACACTCTGTAATGAGTTGAATTTGAGCCTACATTGCGTTGTGTTGATTCCTGCCAAGTGCCTTGAAATCAGTCCTCTGAGGCGGGTTGGGGTTCATGCTCCCATCTGGTTGCTTTGGACAATCTCTGACGAGGTGGCTATGCTTCCCACATCGAAAACACCGTCCAGTTTTCCTTCTGCAATCCCCAAAGTGTATTACGTTGCATGACTTACAGGAGTTATTCTGTTGATTGTCCTGCACCTGTCTCTAGTCTAGGTTGCTCACTAACTTCATCCTCTTCCATGGTCCTTGATTCTCATTCGAGGGAAAACCCCAATGGCGTCGGCCCCTTCCTCTGCTCCTGAAGTTCAACACTTCTCTTGAGGCCTCACTTGACTATTGTGGCTTTATCTACTAATTCTGAGAAGTTTTGGATCTGAAGGGCCACCACTCGCTCATAAATCTGGTTATTTAGTCCGTCCTCAAATTTTCGGGTCTTCTTCTCCTCATCGGGTATCAGATACAAGGCAAGGCGTGATAGTTCAATATATCTGGCCGCATACTGGTGCACCGTCATAGTACCCTCTACTAAATCGGCAAAGTCCTTGGCCCTAGAGTCCCTAATCGATCTTGGAAAGAAACGGTCAAAGAAAATCTGCTTGAAGTGGGGCCAGCTAACCACTCCCCTCCCATCAGCTTCCCTGATGGTTCTCTCTAATATCCACCATCATTTAGCCTCACCAATCAGTTGAAGGCGGAGTACAATACTTTCTATTTGTAAGTACAATTCAAGACACGGAGTACCTCCTCAATGTCCTGGATCCAATCCTCAGCTAAGGTCTGGTCGCCATGACCATCAAAAGTGGGAGGGCGCATCTGATTGAACTGCTCTATGGTGCATCCGTCCTCTTCATTTCTTGCATTCAAGCCCCCAAGATTTCGAACACGACGTCGAGCAGCCATCCTGGAAGACTCATCCTTGGTTAAACGTTTCAAAGGAAGAAAATAATGAAGTAATAACTGCGCAAAAAAAATATAACTACCAATTAATCTATAAATCGCGAATCAATAATCAATAATCAATAATCAATAATCTTTTTCTTGTAGTTCGTAGAATTCTAAACACCAATTCAAAAATTTATTTCCTAAAGTCCAAAATTTCAAGACCTCATATATCAGAGTCTACGGAACTTCAAACTTGGCTTTTGATCAAGCTTATTTACACTTATAAAATCTAAACCTTAAATCTTATCAAAATCATTTCCTACATTCCATTAAAAAGCCGAGTGGATCTAAGACCTTAAACGTCATGAAGATCGGTTCTTGAAATTTACAAACTTTAATAACTCAAATTTCATAGAATATATTCCCAAAAGCCTAACAGATTCTAAAACCTTAAATACAAATTTCATTATCTCTTAGTCCTAGAATTTCTACACCCCAAATCTGAAGTTTCTTCCTAAACCCACAGATATCTAAACCTCCAAGGTTTATAGAATGCGGAATTCAAACCTAACTCTGATACCAACTGTAACGCCCCGGTCCCGCAAGGATTGAAGAGTTACTCCCTATAACTTAAAACTCACAATTCATCAATATATTTATAGACTCCAAAATAACATCATCAGAATACTACAAAATCTCTTAATAAAATCCGCCACTTCTCAGAAATCTTCTATAAGTAATCCACTATGCTTAAATAATCATCTCACTGATGCTCCATAATCTTGATCCTTAGCTGGACTATTCAAAAATCATCTGAAAAATATTTGGAGATAAGGGATGAATTATCAATAACTCAGTAAGCAGAGAATATATACCAGTGTGGAAACATGAGCATTTTCACAGAGTTCAGAATGCAGAAACAAAACTTTTCAGTATCAATATGCAAATCTCAAAAATACATATTATCAGAAAATCAGAGCGACTTTTCAAACATTTTATATTTAGAAACCAACTTTTCATATTCAAAGACTCATTTGGCACAACATGACTGAACATCTTTGTCTTATCTTATCATATTATAGCTTCATATCAGAACAAAAACCATGTTTAACCCCCGTGGTAGGGTTGTGCATTCTGCAGAAAGCCAAGCAGAACATAAATCACCATGTTACCAAAGCGATTGCAATCAGAACATAAAACCACTATTATATCCCGTGGCGGGCCAGAGGTCACTATTGTATCCCGTGACAAGCCAGAGGTCACTATTGTATCCCGTGACAGGGCCAGAGGTCACTATTCTATCCCGTGACAGGGGCAGATGTCACTATTATCTCCCGTGACAGGGCCAGAGGTCACTATTATATCCCGTGACAGGGCCACATATCAGAGCAAAACAGAATCAGAATCACCATATCAGAATCAGAATCAGAGTCAGAATAGAATCAGAAAGTCATGCCAAAGGTTTTTCAGATGCCACATCATATCAAAACAGAGTACTGATATTCAGATCATTTCACATTTTCCAAAACAAATTCAGAACATATTCACGTCACATGCGAAATTTATCAAATTTTCATATTCACTCATTTGTCTCAGTTCAATAACAGAATGTCAAAAATAACCTCATGTCTACACCAGTCATGACAGAAAATATTTTCTTCTTAAACATAATCTCATGAGTAATGCAGAACAAATATCTGAGGTTGTTTTCATATTTCTTTTCGTAACAAAGCATGCACATTTTTCAAAAAGGACCTCTGTTTATTTTATTTTATGCAAAATCTAGTATAGGAACCCTGTTTACCTAGACTTCTTAACTTTTTCAAAATTTTCCTCAAAATGTCAAACAATAATTAATCGTCACCTATAAAATAATCACGTAATTCTCGTAAATTTTTAATTAATTACATATTTCGATATTTAATCTTAAGCTTCTAAAATAACCTATTTAATTCCTCAAAATCTAAAATTCTCAAAATTTCTAAAATACCCTCATTTTCTAAGACCATCAATATCCACTTAATCGAATTCGTACCGAAGAAGAAAATTTATCGAATAAGTATTATGATAATTATAGAACTCAATAAAATTAATATTCAAAATATCTAAAATACCAACAATATTTTATAAATAAAAAGAATACATTGGTTACTAAAATTTTCCTAAAATAAGTCAGGAAAAACTCATCTCTTATGAAAAATAGATTTACTTCCTTTAACTAACAACATTATCAAAATACAATATAATATTTATTGAAACTTAAAACAAAATCCTATTTAAATATAAACTCAACAAAAAACTTATCACCCGAAAACTAAAACTGAGAACTTTCCATACATATATATTAGGTTAAAACTAGTATAATATATATATATATATATATAAATACACCTTATACATAAAACAAAAGATAAACATACACTAGAATAATAGAAAAATGCAACGGCAGCAGGGACTCACCAAGAAGGTAAAGTGCGACGGTGCAGTATGCGATGGGAGGTGGTGCACTTGGTGGCTATGCACTGGATGAGAAAGAGAGAGAGAGAGATGCACGATGAGAGAGATAACAGAGAGAGAGAGCTTACGGGATGAGCAAGCCGAACGTAAGAGAGAAAACAGAGAGGGAGATTACCGTGCAGCGGAGGTGGCATGAGGCGGACCTGGGTTGACGGAAAACTTCCCCGGTGGTTT
The DNA here is from genome assembly GCF_001411555.2 of Juglans regia. Lineage (NCBI taxonomy): Eukaryota > Viridiplantae > Streptophyta > Magnoliopsida > Fagales > Juglandaceae > Juglans > Juglans regia. Next base: position 14,309 of record NW_023353823.1, read on the forward strand.
CTGGAGCTGCAACGTGAAGGAGCTCTCGGTGGGTAGTAGTTTTAATGGTTCAAGGTAGGAGGAAACACATCCTCTGTTTTGGGAGTGAAGAACAGAGGCTTGCGGGATGGCTACGAAGGCTACACTAGTGGGTTCACGGCTGGGTCACGGTGGCGGCGTATGGCAGCGTTGAGGAGGAGCATGCGGCGACTTGACATCCTAAGGAGGCTGCATTTTCCATGAGATGGTCGGGTAAAACCGTGAAGATGTAGGTTGGCTTTTGGCCGTGTACGGGCAAGTCTCTTGTCGTGCGATCCGCGTGCTCAGTGTCTCACGTGGTGCTACCCGTGGTGATGATCCTCCTCTGCTGGCCGTGGGTGGTGAACTGCAGAAGTGCACGGTGGTGTTTTGAGCCTAGGTGATGGCCGTTTACGGGGGGGCGTCAATTTTACATGCATGGAGATGGAGGTTGGCGTCAAACTAGGAGGGGCTGGATGGTTCTTGCTGCTGGTGGCAGCGACGGCATAGGGTAGTTTTCCAAGTCTAAGATGAAAACGTGTATCTATATGGGTGATAAGAAAACCCTAAAGTTTGAAAAGAGAAAGACGTGCATGGGGTAGTGTCGTGCGTGGGAAAACTAAATAAATAAATAAAATAATAATTAAATTCCAACAATAAAATTATTCATTAAAGCAAAGTGTAATTTAAATGCAAACACTATTTAATATTAAGAAAGCACCTCAAAGTAAATTTCACAACTAGAAAAAAATTATAAAATAAATCTAACGAGAAATCCGATAAATTTTAAAACAAGAAAAATAATATTTAAATTAATTAAAAAAAAATATACAAAAAAAAAAAAGAATACGGGGTATCACAACAGTTCATGAAAATTGCACGTTCCTGCTCATGCATCCATATTCATGTTTACCTTATGCATGTTTATGTTATCTGTGTATGTTTGTGGCATAACTTACTGAGATTTGTCAAAATCTCACTATGATAGTTCCACTACCATTCTCCCAGAATGGTATAAGTTGTGACAGGTTTAGAAGAAAGAAAGCAAGATGGGGGAAGCATAAGCCCCGTTGGTCGTTGGTGGTTGAAGAAATTCTCACGTTCAATAATCGTCTCGAGGCAATTGATAAATTTATAGGGATCATTTTGAAGTTGATAATAGAGATCCAGTAGATCCTGGGAAAAAGAAGGATAATATTTTTAACTATGTAGCACAAGACATGTAACGCCCCGGTCCCGGAGGTCCAGAGAGTTAGCTCTTATTATTTAATATCAACTTCAATATCAAAACTATAAAATTCAGAAAACTCCATATAATATTAAGTCATTTGGTCAACTCAAATATCCATGTTCCTTCATAGGGACAACAAAGAAATTCTCAATAAAATAAATTAAAAACTTCCCAAAGACTCTAAAATATCCTTAACTCATCATATCAAAATAATCGAAAATAATCAATTTACTAACTATGACTCTCAGATAAGTACTTGCACCCTCGGGCACTTATTCTTCTACGAACATCAAACCTCTCTAACACTGCCTACTCTTGCTCTCCTGCAGAACCATCAAGATTATCTGAAAAATGTTTGGAGACAAGGGATGAGTTATCAACAACTTAGTAAGAGAGAACATATATTAGTATGCAAACATGAGCATTTACAGATTCAAAATGCTGAACAAAAATACTTTTTATTTTCAGAATGGAGAGTCAGAACATGTTATCAAAAATATCATAGCGAAAGTTCAAAAAAAATTCTTATTCAAAATTCCTTTGGCATAGCATAACTTACCACATCATATCATAACAGAATTCCATGTTTAACCTTCGTGGTAGGGTTGTGCAAACCCCAGCAGCCAACTGAGTAGAAACAGAATGTGAATCTTCCCTTATTATCCTTGGAGCCCCGAGTGTGCACATATGAAAGACCACACAGAAAACTACTTTGATTCCAAAGTAAGTGCATCAAAAATAGAAAAGTTGGTACCAACCCGAACAGAGGCCACAGTTTTACACTCGTGGTAAGGTCAGAACGGAACAAAAATAGAAACAGAATATCATGCTAAAGGTTTCAGAAATCACATCATATCATATCAGAGTACAGAACATCTTCATAACAGAACATATCAGATCATAGAAACATAATTTATGCACAAAATTTCATATTCGCTCTCTTTTGCACAGTTCAGAAACAAAATGTCAAAATAGCTCATAGCTGCACTAGTCATGCCGGAAAATACTTTATTCTTATACAAAATTTCATGCGTAATGTAAAACAAATAACTGAAATCGTTTCAAATTTCTTTTCATAAAAAAATATGCATATTTTCAAGATTGACCTCAGTCCATTTTACTTTTATGCAAAGTCTAGCATAAGAACCCCGCTTACCTGGACCTTTTAACTTCTATGAATTTTTTCACAACAGTGCCAAATGAAAATCAATCGTCACCTATAAGATAGTCACGTAATTTCTGTAAATTTATAATCAAACACGTACTTCGATATTCCAACTTGAAATACTAAATTAACCTATTGTAATTCCTCGAAACCTAAACTTCTCATAACTCTAAAATATCATCACTTCTTAAATACATCCATTTTCACTTAATATCTCCGACTAAGACATAAACTCTAAATTCTTTAAAAACATTAATAACTAATATAATTTTTGAAAACGACAGAGGCCCATGGAAACATGCTCTACTTAATTCAACCACACAAGTTACATTTGGACTAAAAGGGTAAAATTGTAATTAATTCTCAAATATTTACTATACTTTATGTAAGTTTTCAGGGACAACTAAAACGTTATTACTATACAAGAAGCAAGGCAGCTTTGTTGTGGGTGGAGGGCAGCAGAGGACTTACAGAGAGAAGCTTCGAGCTGCAGCAAGCGTCTGGGCGCGGCGGCTGGGTTGGTTACGCTAGCATGATAGGCGGGCTAAGCAATGAAAGAGAGAATGGGTGATAAGAGAGAGAGAAACCAGAGAGAGGAAACACGGTGAGAGAGATACCATGCAAGATACTCATCGAGGCAGCAAGAGACAGTGACAAGGTGGTTAGGGCGACAGTAGATCACAGAGTGGTTGGGCGTCGGCGTCGTTGGACTTCCCTTGCCGTGGCTAGTGGCACCGAATGGGTTTAGTGGTACTCTATTTTGAGATGCAAAAACATGGGTGTTTCGATGATGCGTGCAATAGAGCTTTTACGTTGGGCGGCTAAGTGTGGGGTATGGTGGTGCAAGGCAGAGTAGTGGAGGTTTAAAGTGTGGCTCGGTGGCTTTCGATGTGCATGGGAGACCTCGGCTTGCTGGTCAGCATTGCTAGATGATGTGCATGGAGCTGGGCAGTTTCACACAGTGGCTAAATAGGGGTGTTGCATTGGTCGTGCATGGAGGAGTTGGGGCTTCCAAGGTGGTTGGATGGTGGAGTTTGTTGGAGGCTTGCAGTGGTGAGGGTCAATGCAGGGGTGGTTTCCAGCACGTTTGGCTCTTGGTTGTGGTGGTTGCCGTTGTTCACAATGGAGGGTAGATACTTTGAGGAGTTTGGATGACTGAGGTCATGAAAAGAGGGCAAAGGCAGCTTGGGGTTTCTTCATGCATGAGGGATGGTTGTGACGCACATATATATAGGGGATTGAATATAAAAACCCTAGAGAGGGAAGGAAAGACATGCATCGGCAAGCCGTGGAATACGTACGTGATTGAAGCATGCAGTGGGAATGAAAGTGAAACCGTGCATGTCGTGGAGTCTGGAATTGTTTTCACGGGCTAGGGCTCTTTAGCCTAAAAATATTTGGCCTACGTCTTGGATCTTGCATGGGATTAATACATGGGCTTTTTCCTAAGTTTTGAGTCTCGACTCAACCTAAAAAGAATTTACTTGTCCCATAAATTTTATGGGTGAAAATCCACTTGGTCCATTAAAATATTTAAACCTAATTATCAAACTTATTGAAAAATCATATTCCGCCAAAATAAAAAAATAAAAATTTCTAGGCCCATGGTCCATAAAAAAAATACTCGTTAATCTCAAGTGGGTTTTTTGTATGTATAAACCCAAAAATTTTAGAAAGGGGGTTTGGTGTTGGGCTCGGGTTTTACAAGACAATATTTTGAGGGTTATGAAGGGTCATATTTTGGGACCCGACTCTTATATGAATGTTAAAAACATATGATGTTTTGGGTTATAATAGATTATGTTTTGGTACCATGTTATTTGATCAAGCCCCTGTTATTTTTCCATTGCAATTTATTTATACAATCATGAACAATGAGTCTATAACCCAGTATTGCATGTCTCGATACTTCAATTACTGCCAAATCTCAAGTAAGGCTTGGAGGCAACACAAATTTCATTTAAATTTGTCTTCATCTTGCATCTCATGAAAGAAAATGACTGATATTTTATATAGAGTTTCAATCCGAATATCAAGATATTTTCAATGCCATGCATCAAATAATATTAGATACAAAAAATGCGAGGAATTGTTTACTTATGTGAAAATCATTTTCTATGAACGCAACCTAGATATTCCATATATGAATGCTCGTTAGAAATGAGATCGAGTTCACCATCAAGAAGTTACTTTACAATTGAGCATCATTGCAAGTTTATATTTTCTTATGCAGCAAGACTGGTCGTTGGTTTAGTGAGCATGCAATGGAATTGCTTATTCTCAGCTCCGCCT
>NW_023353824.1:0-952 GCF_001411555.2 Juglans regia
TTATTTTATGTCCTTCTCTCTTCTATTTCAAATTCTTAAATTTGAATAAAAACATGATTAATATTTGTTAAAAGTCCTAGTTGCCTTCTAAAATTGAAAATTATAATTTAATCAAACAATTCAAGATATTATTTTTTACAATAAAAATATGACAACAAGAGCAAGCACCTTCCCTAGGCAATAAGATCTGCCCACGTGGCCTTTTAGTCTTGTTTAGATACAGAAAAATTCAATTTTTTTCATTTCATTTTATTATTATAATTTTTTTTAATTTTTATATAAAATCTAATAAATAATTTAATTTTTTTAAATATTAAAATAATAATATTATTAAAAAATAATATTATAATAATATTTTATTCAATACATATAAAATCATCTTATCTTACTATTTAAATGAGTCCTTATGATTATAAATTTTCAACAATTTAGATATCGGATTTTAGGAAATCGAATAATACAAATTTGTAGTTGTTAAACTTTCTATTTAATTAGTAAGAATAAAATTAAAAATAAATAAATAAATATAATATACGATATATGAGTAATAAAACGACAAAATAAATAATACAGACGAAAACGAAGAGAGAGAAGGATCGTGAATACAGCTGTAATCAAGCAAAAGTCTCTTTTACCAAAGGAATATTGCGGAATCAATCGCCATCCGACACAGTAGTAGTCCTCGTCTGCCTTACATCATCTTCTTATTTTTTAACCACCAACTCCCCCTCATTCTTAATTTCTGCACACTAATTTTTTTTTAAATTTTTAAATTTTTTAATATTTTTTTAAAAATAATTTTTAAATTTATTTTTTTAAAATAATTTTATTTTTCTATTCATTATTCATATATTAAAAATTTGATGAAAGAAAAAAATAATAAAAATTAAAAAATATGTGGTGTGTGGAGGTTGGGAGGTTGTGTAGATTTTTTCTTTAATATTTGGTTTCC
>NW_023353825.1:0-234 GCF_001411555.2 Juglans regia
AGCATGTTGCAAAGGAGGCATCCAAACAAATAGGCCCAACCGCCATGGGGTAGACTAGAGCACCCGAGGGCTAGCCAACGTGAGAAAGCCCCTAGCACGACCGATTGCCCCCATCAACAAGCCCATGCTCGGCACTAGGTGCCACCAAATCCGTCCCTAAAGCACAAGCTTGTTGCTAGAAAGCAAGCGAGAATGTAGGAATCACCCCCACGAAAGCGAGCCCAAAAAACGGTC
>NW_023353826.1:0-521 GCF_001411555.2 Juglans regia
ATAAAAAATATATTCATCAGCTGGTGAATAAGCTCAAACTTACTCATATATTAAATAAGATGTTTGTAAACATAAAATCAACTCGTTGATTAGTCGACACGTATTTGAATAAAAATTAACCACCCCCTATTCACTCAAACTAGACTCAAGTATAAAACCTTAAGGCTAAGCTTGAATGTTGAGGTGATCTTAGATGATCTGTAAATAATAATAAAAAAGTAATAAATAATTTGTGAATAATAGTAAAATATACTTGCATTCATAATCGGATCAACCATTTGGAGCTCTACCAGTAAACTATTGGACTGATTTGGACTTCACTGCTGTTAATACTTTCTACAGACAAACGTCCAAGAGACAACACTCTGCCTAAATAGAGACTCAACTTCACCTTTTATAAAAAAAGATGATTTAATCTCTACGGACAAACCGTTCAAGAGACAAATTCATTTTTTACTTTTACTATACAATAAGGAAAATAAGAATGAAAAATGATGAATTACAGTTTGGATTAACTTCGA
>NW_023353827.1:0-403 GCF_001411555.2 Juglans regia
ACACCATATCACCACTATGGCATACCCGTCATATGGTACATTATTACATCACATGGAGTACACTCCTCGTATACTCCCTTCATACACACTACGGCACATCACCACTATGGCATACACGCCATATGGTGTATCTTACCATCTCATGGAGTACATCCCATTTGTACTCCCCACATATACAACATGCCACATCACCACTATGACATACACGCCATATGGTGCATCGCACCATCTCATGGAGTACATTCCACATGTACTCTCCACATACATACCACATCACCAATATGGCATACACGCCATATGGTGCATCGTCCACCACATAGAGTACATTCTATATGTACTCCTCTTACGCGCACTACGACACTGAGTACGCTCCACTTGTACTCATCCTGTTCCACCATACCCC
>NW_023353828.1:0-359 GCF_001411555.2 Juglans regia
AGGGGGGGGGGGGGGGGGGGGGGGGGGGGGGGTGCATACATTATTCTAGTTAGTATCTTGTCTTATTATAGTTACTGTTTCATTCGTATAATTTCCTTGATTCACATGCCATTTTTTTTTCTTTCCTTCCGTATTTCTCTTGTTCTTGTTTCTTGGACCTAATTACTTGTTGGGATAACACAAGATTGCTTTGTCTTGATTGAGTCAATTATTTCTTAAAGAACTTGAGTGGGAAAACTCTTGAGGTAAAAGGCAAGAGAGTGTGAGACTATTATCGGAAAAAAGCTAATTAAGTGTGAAACACGAGTGGAGTGTCATTGTTCGAGTGTAAACACGTAAGGAGTGTGTGAGGTTTAATT
>NW_023353829.1:0-1336 GCF_001411555.2 Juglans regia
TGTTTCAATTTGTTTACCCATTGACACAAAGGAAGAGGACGATGCACAAGGGCTCAGTACTAGGGACGAACGACGAAACTCAAGAGGAAGGGGAAGGGGGAGTTCAGTCTCGGGAGGAAGGGAGAGCAGTCTCTCACGAGGAATGGGAAAGGGGGAGGAAAGTTTCAGCTCTTCAAGCTCACAGGAGTGAGACGACGTCGTGTTGAATGCTAAACCCCTACCCGACCCAGAAAACCAATTTCTAACACGTCTCGAAACTGTTTCATGCTGATAGCCCATTAACCGATTACTCGATTTTTTTTTAATTTTTAATTTTTATTATTTAGGGAGATTTCTCTCACTAACACAGTTCCAAATCACAATCAAATCCATAGATAATCATCTTAAAATCGAAACCGGATGGAACCCGGATGCCAAATATGATATTAGCATTGAAAAAAAAGAGCACATTGACTAGACCCAAAAGAAAATTCTAGAAAAACAAAATAAGAAAGACTCTGATACAAAATGAAAGAAACATGGAAGATGGTTATTGTACCATGATTCTCTTGTTCTTGGGCTTGATTTCCCAGATGGTGGTTTCTTGATTCTCGATCCCCAGCTTGAAGAGTGCTTTGTTTCGTTCTTGAAACTTTCTTTCCTAAAATGCATATAGAAACAGAAAGAAACATAACTAATTTCATAAAACAAGTCCGGCTGTGTTTCGAGAGGGAAAGAGAGCCGGAGAGTGGTAGCTGATTGATGGTGTTTATGCAGTAGAGAGAGAGACTCACTAGACTAAAGACAGTAGAGAGAGACTCACTTTCTGTAGAAAAAAAAAGGTTATGGAAACCCAATAAAAATGCTCTAAGAATCTTGAAAGGTATAGCTCAATATAATAATATTCGTCAAATGCAATATTATAACAATTCTGCTACAAGTACCCATATTCGGGTACCCGTTGCGGAATCATTAGCCACGTGGAAAAAAAAAAAAGAAAAAGAAAAAGAAAGGATGGAAAGCATTTGTGCAGAAGAAGACAAGTTTCGTTCTTCATCGTGGGGGAAAGGACGAAGATTTGTGCAGAAGAAGACTAGCTTCCCAAACTTGCTTTCTGTCCGTTCTCCAAGCAACACAGAAAAAGACGAGTTCCGTTCTTCATCGTTACCATTTGCGCTGAAAAGAGAAGCACCAGAAATGTTCTAGCGCTAAAAACAAAAGCACTGGAACCCATTTTACGCTGAAGAAGAAAAGCACCAGAACCCGGCATGTACTGAAACCATTTTGCCAACCGCAGGTTCGTCGTTCTTCATCGAGTTCGTCGTTCTTCAAGTGAAGCTAGGTTAGTCCTGCCTCC
>NW_023353830.1:0-595 GCF_001411555.2 Juglans regia
TGAAAAAAAAGAGCACATTGACTAGACCCAAAAGAAAATTCTAGAAAAACAAAATAAGAAAGACTCTGATACAAAATGAAAGAAACATGGAAGATGGTTATTGTACCATGATTCTCTTGTTCTTGGGCTTGATTTCCCAGATGGTGGTTTCTTGATTCTCGATCCCCAGCTTGAAGAGTGCTTTGTTTCGTTCTTGAAACTTTCTTTCCTAAAATGCATATAGAAACAGAAAGAAACATAACTAATTTCATAAAACAAGTCCGGCTGTGTTTCGAGAGGGAAAGAGAGCCGGAGAGTGGTAGCTGATTGATGGTGTTTATGCAGTAGAGAGAGAGACTCACTAGACTAAAGACAGTAGAGAGAGACTCACTTTCTGTAGAAAAAAAAAGGTTATGGAAACCCAATAAAAATGCTCTAAGAATCTTGAAAGGTATAGCTCAATATAATAATATTCGTCAAATGCAATATTATAACAATTCTGCTACAAGTACCCATATTCGGGTACCCGTTGCGGAATCATTAGCCACGTGGAAAAAAAAAAAAGAAAAAGAAAAAGAAAGGATGGAAAGCATTTGTGCAGAAGAAGACAAGTTTC
>NW_023353831.1:0-328 GCF_001411555.2 Juglans regia
ACTTTTTTCATATTATAATATCGTTAGAAGGACACTCACCGAAACTAGCATTAATTCTCAGTTTAAAAGTACTTTTCTATTTGGGCTCCACACGTACGTACGTTCTGAAATGGAAATCGGTTAAAATCGAGTAAACGGGTAATACTCGTTTCCGATTTTAACTGCAAAAGGGTCGGATTTTCAAGTCAGGTTAATTTAGTAAAATGGGTCGGGTCGGTTTTTCGACTTTTTTTTGTACAACCCTACTAGAGAGCATCAAAATAAGTTGAAACTTTTTGAAATTACATTACATTTCAAAATTGTTATATAATATTTTAACAAATATGAT
>NW_023353832.1:0-816 GCF_001411555.2 Juglans regia
GATTATAAACCAAAATCTTTGTAGTGTGACATCCTCTACTTGTATATATTAGATTGAGGCTGGCGGGGAAGGGTTTAGAGTAACGCTAGTTTCAGTCCTACAGTATGCAAATCCAACGTAATCTCTTTAAAAAAAAATGTGGTTTACTATTAAAAGATAAATTTTTTTTATGAGCCTCAATTCAAATTTTTTTTTTTTTTAAATTGGTGTATGAAACTTGTATACTCTAAGACTGTAAATATCATTTCTTCAGAATTTATAGTTGGATATTCAATCCTATGAATTTCTTTGGGCACGAAGTATTCTTTTTTCAGATCGGTGTGAATGGTATACTATTTACATCATTTAAATTATAATATTTGATTTATATATTTAAATTTTAAAATTTATCTTTCAAATCAAATTATATTATATAAATAATTTTTTATATGTGCTTTTATATACTAGCTTGAAAATATAATTTTTCTTTAATGTTTTTAACTAAAAAATTGTCCACTGTTGAAAAGTAGGTTGATTTTTATTTTTTATTTATTTTTCGAACGTTTCATTTTCCCGCTAAGGGCGGTTGTGGATATATTAAAAAGATAAAGCCTCGTTTGTTTTCGAAAATAAAATGAGATAAGATAAAATTAAAGTTAAAAAGTTGAATAAAATATTGTTAAAATATATTTTTTAATATTATTTTTATTTTAGGATTTGAAAAAATTGAATTGTTTATTTTATTTTGTATTAGCAGTTGAGAAAGTTATAATGATTAGATGAGATGAGATGAGATATTTTTCCAAAACAAAGAAGGCCGATGCCCAGATAACATCT
>NW_023353833.1:0-613 GCF_001411555.2 Juglans regia
CTCCCTGGAATTTCTTCCCATCAAGAGAAGTTAATCTCTCTAACTTAACTATCGAAGACATCCTCCACCCGGCTTATTGTTCTAGCTTGTTGCATATTGGCTAAGTACGTTGCAAGCATTGACACTGGAAATTGCTTCAACTCCCATTAAGTTTTTTTCTAAATTCGGGAATCTCAAGTTGAAAAGAGATATAAGATACGTGAAGTGAGTCTACAACAATAAATTTTGTAAGATGTACTTCATGCGTCTATCTCCAATAATACGGTCCATATAATATAACTACTTGAGAGAATCATTATTAATCTTTTGACTCCATTTTGCCGTACTTGTAAGGGAGTTTTTCCTCCTATTGGCTCACAAGGCAAGCCCATGAGGGGCCATTAGGAAGTAAGTCAGAGAGTCCGATCAGAGTCAACAACCCTCCCCTAAAAGGAGTCAGTGGGCCTCTGCAGGGTACTTGGCCCATGAACGAAACACATCCACGAAACAACTCATGCATAGAGAAAGCGGACGGTAGGGTTAGATGAGACTCGCCACCCTAACACCTCCCTGAGGACACCCTACCCCCTTAAGCCTGCGTAGACAGGTGGGTGAAAAATATAGAGAACTCTTT
>NW_023353834.1:0-215 GCF_001411555.2 Juglans regia
CCCCCCCGACCCGCCTTCCGCTCCGTCGCCCTGTCTGCTTCGTCTCCCGCGTTCTGCTTCGTCGCCCTGGCTGCTTCGTTTGCTTCGTCTACCTGCTTCGTCTCCTTCCCCCGAGTTCTGCCTCGTCTCCCTGCGTCTTTCCCCCGCGTTCTGCTTCGTCTCCCTGCGTCGTTCCCCCGCGTTCTGCTTCGTCTCCTTCTCCCGCGTTCTCTCCT
>NW_023353835.1:0-219 GCF_001411555.2 Juglans regia
AGTGTATATATATATATCTCTACAGGGATCAAAGTATGCACCGATTAGTGCATTTTTGTTGTATTTTTTGTTTTTGTTTAATTTTTAAAAAAAATCAGAAAGATGGTTGCATTTCTTCAGTGCATGCTTCGGTCTCCTTAGCAGTTTTTTTTAGAATAATACTACTATGCCTCTTCAATTTGTCTCTCATTTTGACGCTCTTGTATTTAATTTTTTTAA
>NW_023353836.1:0-255 GCF_001411555.2 Juglans regia
ATTTTCTCTTCTCTTATTTCCCATGCCTAGCGGGGCAGGCTCGACACCACACAATGCTTCCACACGCTCAGCTAGCCTTGTGCTTGGTTGGGGTGTGGTTCAATTTGTTTGATGTTGTGGTCTGGCGGACGTAACGGCGTGTGAGTGGTGCCAAGGTTGTATGTCTTGACAGGCTCCGTGCTTGTGCATCGAACTGTTAGGCGTGCTCCTCCTCATTTTTGCTCCTCGTGTGAATAGCATGTTGGGCTACCGAAG
>NW_023353837.1:0-618 GCF_001411555.2 Juglans regia
TATAGTCTGAAAGGAGATAAAGGGCCATTCTCGAATCTTTACGACGATTTGGATTTCGATCGGTGTGTTTTGAAACTCTCAATAATTCGGTGAGGCAGTGCATACGTATATAACAATAAATAGAAAATAAATATTTAGAATGTAAAAAAGAGATAGATATACAGATTTATATATCTCGATATAAAATTCATGTCCACAAGATTTTTAGAGAGGATAAATTTATTATGATATACTTATTTTACAATCTCTCATCTAATTATTAACGTCAAAAATCTCACAATAGATCCGAATGAGAGAAAGAGTCATTATCGACTTGCTATGACGATTTGGGTTTCGATTAGTGTAGTTTGGAGCCCCCGGTGTGATCCGGTGTGGCTATGCGTTCGTCTATAATAGTGAATGAAAGATAAATATTGAAAATGTAAAAGAGAGATATATACACATATTTATAAAATTATATGGTTCGGCATAAAATCTATATTTACAAACTTTTTTGAGAAGAAAAATATATTATAATATGTTTATTTTACAGTCTCTTATGACCTCTAATTTTTCATTATACAATAAAAATCTTAAACATATTTTTTAAAAAAGATATTCTCATTCGAGTCCCTTTAC
>NW_023353838.1:0-1444 GCF_001411555.2 Juglans regia
TCATATAAGTGATATTATATAAATTTTTCTTATCTTTATTAATTTACCTAATTACATGATTTTTTTTTTTATTTTTTTCTAATATCGGTCATTCTCAACTTCATTGAGTTTATTGCCAATCACATATACATAATCTCCATTTTATAACTTTTGAGATGTTTTTAACCACATATTAAATCAGTTAACTAGTTAAAAGCTCCAAGAGAGTTTATCTAACAGTTTCTTGCATATAGGAGGCAACATATTTATCAATCTAGATGATTGATGAAAAGTTTCTAAAAAGATAGAGAAAGTATGTGAAAAATTTATTTCCTTTTGTGAAGAATTTATTAGTTATTCATATGTTTTTTTTTTTTTTTCACTTATTGATAGTAATGCAATTATACAAATTATACAATAAAAATCTAACGACTTTTATATCATTTGGTACTTTTCAAGGATTGGTTTGGATTCAGAGATGAGATGTGATGGTTTTAGATGAAAGATAAAAGTTAAAAAAAATATTGATAAATTATTATTTGTTAATATTATTATTGTTTTAGTATTTGAAAAAGTTGAATTATTTATTATATTTTGTATTGAAGTTTGAAAAATTTATAATAATAAGATGAGATAAAATGAAGCACTTTCCAAATCCAAATGAGTTGTTATTCTTGATCTATAAATTTTTCTTAAAACTTAGAAAAATATGAGTAAGCCTAGATTAATTGTATAATTTTCTAATCTACGATTATTATTTTTATATAATCACGTGCAAAAAATATATATTATTTATGCTGATACATACTGCACACTTTGCCAATTGCCTTTCAAGACACTAAATTTTAGTCCTATCTTTGTTTGTCTCTTATTTCTCTCTCTTCTTTTATTTTCTAATGATGGAATCTCCCCCCTTGACCTGGGCTCTTATGGACCTGATATATTTTACCTATTTCAAACACCGTGCAAATAAGTTTTCATTGCCTAGTTTTGTTACGATAAATATTCGAATTTTCGTTAAGTAAACTCGATCTTTTTAAATAATTACGTAAAATATTTTATATTAACCGCGGGTGTAATTAAAAATAACAAATTTACGGAAAAAAATAAAATACATTTTTTTTCTTTCGTGTCAAATATATGTGTGCATGGATGGTTATTTAATTTCTTTGAATATTTTGTCCCCTTCCGGGCATATGGCAAATTAGGAACGAGCACCACTATGTCCTTACAATTGTACCGTCTTAGTTACCGTTGGTAAATTTTTTTTTAGTGATTAAGGAATTAATTTTAAGTGTATTAATGTATTTTTTTTATTTTTAAAAAATATTAAAAAATTGTGAAAAAATAAAAACCAGGAAGGCTGAGCGGTATAGTAGCGTTGCGCTAATTTTATATCTTTCCTAGCTAATTACAGCTTTCTGATAATCTGCCCATCTCTATCAATGTGTATAAAGGGTTGCTT
>NW_023353839.1:0-564 GCF_001411555.2 Juglans regia
CTGCCAATACACTACAGAACGTTTCATCAGCTTCAATTTATGTACAATGTGGTCAGCATAGCATATATGTTAGAAACAAAAGTTGTCGTAGGCGACACTGCTGGGGTTCTTTGCTGCCAATACACTACAGAACGTTTCATCAGCTTCAATTTATGTACAATGTGGTCAGCATAGCATATATGTTAGAAACAAAAGTTGTCGTAGGCGACACTGCTGGGGTTCTTTGCTGCCAATACACTACAGAACGTTTCATCAGCTTCAATTTATGTACAATGTGGTCAGCATAGCATATATGTTAGAAACAAAAGTTGTCGTAGGCGACACTGCTGGGGTTCTTTGCTGCCAATACACTACAGAACGTTTCATCAGCTTCAATTTATGTACAATGTGGTCAGCATAGCATATATGTTAGAAACAAAAGTTGTCGTAGGCGACACTGCTGGGGTTCTTTGCTGCCAATACACTACAGAACGTTTCATCAGCTTCAATTTATGTACAATGTGGTCAGCATAGCATATATGTTAGAAACAAAAGTTGTCGTAGGCGACACTGCTGGGGTTCTTT
>NW_023353840.1:0-1503 GCF_001411555.2 Juglans regia
GTAAGCATACTTTGGAATGGAAAAAAAAAAAAATTGTTAGACTCAAAAAAAGAAAAAAAAAATTTTAATTCTAATTTTTGTATTTATTTTTTTGTAGGTATTCTTTTATCTCAGTTTTTCAAAAACTGCAATACATTTTTTTTTTTTGGGAAAATTTAACTTGTATGGTCCCTAAATTTTGGATTTTTTTTTTAAAATAATTAATGAGTTTTCAAAATTTAATTTTTACTCCTTAGATTTTGGATTTGAAAAATAAAAATAGTCATTTCATCAACTATCCGTCAGAATCACTAGAAGAAAAAATCTTGTCAATAAATGGCTAAATCGGCTTAAGCTTGCATGCCACATCTAAAAAAGATACAAGTAAATATAACTTAAAAATAGCTCACAAATTATTTTTATAGAAGTCACAAATTAAAAAAAAAAAAATAGTAAAGAGAAAGGAAAAACATAAAAACCAAATCTAAAAATTAAAATCCATATAATCATAAGAGATTTAAAATTTAAGATATTAGATATTAAAATACTGAAACGTAAAAAAATAGATATTAAAATCCATATAATCATAAGAGATTTAAAATTTAAGATATTAGATATTAAAATCTGTGGAGAGGCACCCTTACACATCATTCCTGACTTCTTCAGTCACAGTTTTCCTCGGCGACAAGTTCACAAATATTCCAGACTTTGTTTTCCGTATCTATTTTTCCCTCTAGGAAGAATCAGATGGAAATTTTAATCACCAATTGATCTTCTCTAACTACATGTGCATGCTTAGATTAACTTTATAATATTTTTATTTAACTTTTTTATCTCTCTCTCAAAATTCTATAAAAATATTTTTTTTTTTCAAATCTCAAAACAAAAATAATATACAAAAATAATATTTTAATAATATTTTAACTTTATAATATTTTTATTCAGTTTTTTTTTATCTCTCTCTCAAAATTTTATAAAAAAAATTTTAAAGATGAAGTGTTCCAATAGGCTAGAGGTTTACAGGCACCACATGGGTGACAGGCAATTGAGCCTTCATTCTTTCGTGCCACGCTTATTCTCAAATGAGTCTTCATTCTTACGTGCCACGCTTATTCTCAAATTCTACTACTTACTAATTTACTAAAATTAAGCTGTTCATTCTTCTTTAAGATAGCTTTATAATTTATTTTTTTTAACGTTTCATGTCTTTTCAACTAATAACAACTTAGAAACTGAGAACAAAAATTTCCTAACAAATATATATATATCATGTTGCAAGCTATAGTAATTGATGGGAACCAAAATAGGCCTAGTCTTAAAGATCTTTTATAAGTTTCAGATAGATCAATCACAAGATCAAGAGCCAAGAAGATCCATGAGGCGATGTAATCCACTTGGGACGAGTCTAGCAAGAGCCCAACATCCAAGATGGGCTTAAAGCATGAAGATATAGTTTTGATTCATTTGATACAAGTTATGGAAAAAAGACAACAACATGACTTAAAAGCTTTGGGCACTTGAAGG
>NW_023353841.1:0-492 GCF_001411555.2 Juglans regia
CAATTTTTATAAAATAATAATAATATTGAAAAATAATATTCTAACAATATTTTATTCAACTTTCATCTCAACTCATCTAATTTCCGCTCACTATCCAAAACCTAACCTTAAGATGTTGGGGAACTCCAAGGGATTGACTCAAGTGGTGAAAGCCTTGGTTTTGAGGTATTACGCCCTTCAAGATCTAAGATTTAACACTTCATAGGTGCAAATCATTTGGGGCCACACCTCATTGGTATTAAATGCCTTTAATACATTTAACCAATTTCGTGTAAGGAAAGTTTTGAGGGTGCGGTACATGAGACTGGAGTTTACTCTATAGGGATGAGTCTAAAGGGCCATGCCTCAAAGAGGTTATCTGACCAAAAAAAAAAAAATCTGAAGATGTTGGGGAATAAATTGATCTTACGCATGAAACTGAAGCCTTACATCAAATTGGTAAATGAACTATCTATAGGATTAATGTGTAGCAATATGAATTTGAGTGCCAGG
>NW_023353842.1:0-272 GCF_001411555.2 Juglans regia
ATTAAGACTCCTGCCGCGACAAAACATCTAAGCTCATAAAGCAAGATAATTTAATTTTCTTTTCTAACTTTCTACAAACAAACATCAATTTGCAATTCAAAAATATTTACTCAACAATTGGATTCAAAATATAAGAAAATATAATCACATTCTACTCCGAACAACAGTCTCTGCACACTAAGTGTAAGACATGAAAAAAAAAAAAAAACCACAGCAATGGTGTGCAGCAACTATGGGCAGATGAAAAAGAGCTCTCGAAATAGATAAATATA
>NW_023353843.1:0-781 GCF_001411555.2 Juglans regia
AAACAAAAAAAAACAAAACCAGCTCAGCTGGTGTGTGGTGTTGGAGATTAAGTGGGCCTACGAGTAGAATTACTCTTGTATCAAGCATAGGTTTTTTCATTTATGGATTTTATAATTTTTTTAATACTAAATTTAATTGTTAGTATTAATTAATAATAATTACTAATTGTTAGTATCTAATTACATTTTATTATATTATAGTATTATGTGTTATTATACTATAATATTATGTGTTATTAACTTGTTATATTAGAATATTACATGTTATTATACTAGACAATTACATATTACTGTATAGTAGTAATACCATAATGTTGACATATACTAGACTATTAATATATTTATATTATAATATAAGTATATTATTTTATAATAATTAACATTTACTAATATAGTATATATGATCATATATAAATAACAATATCGCTACAGATAGGTGAGTTTGCGCACGAAGTTGCGTACGCAGGACACGTTAGTTCTAATTAAGAAAAAAAATACCATAAGAAACAAAACACGAAGCAAAACACTATCACTTCGTTCGTCTATTCTGATTCCATTTGTCCCCCTTTCGCAACCAGCGATTCTGACCCCACTTTCACTCCTCGACCCACGTCGTTCCTCGGCTGCACGATACTCCTCCACCACCCACCCCACCGTCATCAGATTTTTTAGAGAGAACCTGCACCTCTGCCAATCGTCTAGGCATTAGCTTTGCCTGTCGACGTCGACGTCATCTCCGCCATATGTGAACACTTCACATCCGCCAGTTGTCAACGTCATC
>NW_023353844.1:0-409 GCF_001411555.2 Juglans regia
GGGGTGACCAGCATAACAACCCTCCCTAGGTGGTGACCATATGAGCCCCTCCCCGCTATGGAATGTCTGATTTGAGCCATAGCTACTGCCCTAAGGGTGAATCCGTCACTACAACACTCACAAAGTATCCAGTTGGTCCAAAGTCCATCCCTAGCCCAAAGGTCAAGCTTTACTGTCTCAAGTGATTTCAACTTATGTCCTGATGCGAACTCCTGACCTCAAAATCATTAAATATCAGTTTGTACCAACTGAGCTACCACCTTGATTTCATCTCACCACATTTCATCTAATTGTTACAACTTTTTTAAATTTTCATAAAAAATATAATAAACAATTCAACTTTTTCAAATTCTAAAATAATAATAATATTCTAACAATATTTTATTCAACTTTCATCTCAACTCATCTT
>NW_023353845.1:0-291 GCF_001411555.2 Juglans regia
GAGTAATGATACACTTACAACACATTTTACAACACATTATACAACAATATGTTAAATGAGGGGCATTATTATAAAATCATCTTATTTTTATAAGATGATTTTATAATAATGCCCCTCATTTAACACATTGTTGTATAATGTGTTGTAAAATGTGTTGTAAGTGTATCATTTTCCTTATATTAAATAGCAAAAGTTAAGCAGCCAATTATGTGATCTAAGGCCTGTTTGGGTTGCGTTAATAGTTTTAAAAAATGTTTAAATAATTTAAAAAAAAATTTAATAAAAAAAATT
>NW_023353846.1:0-589 GCF_001411555.2 Juglans regia
GGCAATAGATACAAAAAAATTACTTGCTGGTTCTTGTGAAATCACCACTTGTCCCAAAAGCTTAAGCTGATGGGAAGAGTTAGATTTTATCATTTTATATCTTAACACTCCCCCTCACTTGTGGGCCAGACTTCTCCTTAATGAGTAGGCCCAACAAGTGAAATATTTAATTAAATGGGGTATAGTGTAGAGTCGGGATTCGAACTCAAGACCTCTTCTCTGATACCATGTGAAAACACCACTTGTCCCAAAAGCTTTGATGAAATTTATGGGCCTAACTCATCTCATAAAACCGGTTGTATAAGAGAGGATTGCTCATTACTTATAAACATGCCCAAGACATTGTCCACAGTCAGTGTGAGATTATTCCTCAACACCCTCCCTCACGTGCAGGCCAGTATTTTTTCTGGTCTTTGTCACGGGGTAAGTAGTGTAGGCCCACATTCGTCCTGTGGCAGGCTCTGATACCATGATGAAATTTATGGGCCTAACTCATCTCATAAAACCGGTTGTATAAGAGAGAATTGCTCATTACTTATAAACATGCCAAAGACATTGTCCACAGTCAATGTGAGATTATTCCTCAACA
>NW_023353847.1:0-4651 GCF_001411555.2 Juglans regia
ATACAAACAATATCTCCATGTTGTTTAAATTAACAATGTCACCTTCAAGTAGTGTTATATTGTTAAACTAAAGAGAGATGGAAGATTATGTGACCCTAAGTTTCGTGTCTTGTACACAACGAGTGAGAATGATCTTGAAGAAATGCTTAAATTTTATTCTATTTACTTAACCATCACAAACTCTCCGACCTTGACAACTCTCAAGGCCGAAGAGACTATGACAGTCGAGCAATTAAATTGAAATTCCAACATTTCTTCAAGATCATATTCCCTCGTTGTGTACAAGATTATCATTCTTAAAGTATAATTTTAATTGTTATACTTAATTTCAAAGGTTATACTATAATTTTAATTATTATAATTGGTAAAGAGTTATTTTAATTGTTATACTTAATTTGTAACAATGTAAACATATTCAAACGTCATTCACAAATAATAATTTAAATATTTCAAGTCCATATCACAATATATTCACAATAACTCACAATATATTCACAAAATAATATGCCACATGTATTAACATATTCCTAAACTTGAGTAAGCAATAAACATGTATTAACAAAGCCTAATGACAATATATTTCTAATAATGTTTCTTCAAAACGTCATTCACAAATAATAAACACAATATTTCAAATCCATATCACAACATATTTACAAACTATACAAACAATAATCACAATATTTCAAGAGTAAGCATAAAATCACAACAACATATTGATAAAATTTAGAAATATACCTAGCACTCACAATATCTTCTTACAAATCAAAATCTTCAAACTTCCCAAAACAACCAATCCTTCAAAAAAATACAACATTAATTTATTAGAAATATTCTATAACAAAAACACAATATAAATATCATAAAATTCAAAAAAAGACAAGAAATCAAATTTTTTTTTTTACCAAAACTCAACTCTCTCTCTCTCTCTCTCTCTCTCTCTCTCCTGCAGGAGCCTTGGGCCGAAACAACTTTCAACTCTCTCTCTCTTTGTTGCGGGCACGGGAGAAGAAGAAATGATCCGTTTCCTCCCGTGCGCGTACATATTAAGTTCTAAAATTATTAGTTTAAACATTCGAACGTTTAAATTGTACGTCCGAATGTTATATTCTAAAATTATTTCCGCCCAGAACGTTCGGACGTTTATAGTACACGTCCGAACGTACCTTTCTTATGATATAACATAAAATCTAGCAGGAATATGTTCGAATGTATCACAATTTTTCGTTCAAACGCGTTTGTAGATTTACAGATGAACGTTCGAACATCTAACTTAAACGTCCGAACTTACATTTCATCAAAGTGTTACCATATTTGAGCAGGAAATTTCCCGCACTAATTTAACTAACGTTCGGACGTTAACAGATTTGGCATTCGGATGTACATAATTTTCTAGTGATTTTCATCAAATAACATTCGAAAGTATAGTGTAAACATCCGAACGTCTGAATAATCACACAGATACCTTAATCGAGCGGGAAATTTCCCGCTCTTAGTTTAACGTTTGAACGTTAACTTGAAACGTTTGAACGTACGATTCCTACTATACTAACTTATAATATAATATATATACTACATTTTATATATCTATAACTATATACTACATTGTATAGTATGATAGCATAATACTTTAAATGAGAACATAAATGTATATAATATATAAACTATACCATATATATAAATCAATAATATATATTAAATTGTTACTTATTAAATTCTTTATTATATACTAACTTATAATATAATATATATACTACATTTTATATATCATAATTATATACAACATTGTATATATATATATAGACAATCAGAATGTGTAATTTGGACACCTATCTTGATGTCTGAATATACGTACGGCCAACTTCATAACCACAAACGCAACAAATGAAGGTACGCAACTACAACGTGATCACCAAGCTAGCTAGCTAGTCGGTCCTGTATTTTTTATTTTTTTTAAGACATAATTTATATTATACTTATAATTTGAATAATAATCATATTCTAACTAAATTAGTATGAATATATTATATATACTTACTCCATGTTATATATTAAACTTCATATTATCTGTATATTAAATGTTTTTAATCTTTACTTAAAATTAAGATCATAAACTTATAATTTTCTTGTTAAACATATTCAATAAAAATTCAAAAACAATAATCACAATATTTTAAATCCATATCACAGAATATTCATAATATTCACACAACAATATTTATACACATATTAATTAATCAATAAACACCATAAACTCATAAACTATTCACAAAATTCACAAACAATAATCACAATTATTTCAAGAGTAAGTATAAAATCACAACAACATGTATAAACATATTACTAAACTTTAGAAATATAACAAGCACTCACAAAAAAATCAATTAATCTAATTGTCAATAATATTATATAACATCCTAATATATAACATAAACATTTATAATATAATATATTATAGATAATATTTTGAAAATTAAATTGACAAACGTTCGAACGTAATAATAATTACGTTCAACGTTCTATGTATATAAGCCCAAAACCGAACGTCGAAACGACATTTCCAAAACGTATCCATCGTTTACTCCATTGCATGCCGCCACACCTCCATCACCGCCGCCATCAACTCCGCCGCAACCATCACTAAAAGGTAGGTATTCATCTTTTATTCAAATAACATGTATTTTATTGAGATTTAGATTGAGTTTTGTTTAAAATCGGATAAGTGGTGGCCGGATTTTCAACTCCATTTTCCCGCCACCACGGCCAGCCATTGGCCGAATAGTCACCGTAGAAATGTTTCTTGAAGTGTATACTTCATTTCTACGGTGACATTTCGGTATTTAGAACCTTGTAGAGAAATTTTTGATATTTCAATAATGGCTGAGTCGACTCAGCCATTATGCGTCGTAACGTTCGAACGTTTCACCAAGACGTTCGAACGTACGGCGTTTAAATTACAGAGCCGTTACGGCTTCTACGTTCGAACGTTCATTGTCTTACACTCGGACGTCATATTCATCAATTTTCGATCTAAACGTTTAATGTATACGTCTGGACGTACCACTTTTTAAATATTATTAAACGACATACGTTCGAACGTGAATATTTTACTTTTGCATGTAAATCACATACGGTCGGACGTTTAATTATAACGTCCGAACGTAGTGATTTTCTACTTTATTCATGCTTCGACGTTCGGACGTTCGTATTTATGTTCACACGTAAAACAAATACATTCGAATGTATAACATAAACATCCGAACGTATGTCAACCAATATTTATTTACTGCTTCTATTCGAACGTCTATGTTTTACATTCAAACGTATATGTTTTATGTTCGAACATAAATTTATTTACATTATTTTACATGCGAACGTATAAATAAACGTCCGAACGTTTTATCTTTAACGTTCGAATGTTTATTTTGATATGTTCAAACGTTAATGCAGAGCAACTTAAAATTAATACAAAAAAATGCATTAATGTAAATAATTTTTTTTCCTTTTTTATTTTCAGGATATGGCTCTTCCACTGCATACTAGGAGCTCGTATTGTTATGGTAGAGCGAGAGGTCCTGATTAATGAGTTCGATGAACTCTGTTGGCAGCAGACGAACCTGAGAGATGGTTTCCTCAGTAGAGACTGGGGAAATATCTGCACATTGAGGGAGAAGGTATACCCCTCAATGGTTCAAGAATTCTATATGGGGATGTGTGACATGTCTCAGAATGCATCCTCTCACACCGTGACTGTACGCGGTGTTTCCATTGAGGTATCACCAGATGTCATCGGCGAGCACCTCGGGATTCATCGAGTAGTCGAGACATTTGCACACTCAACACCCCGTGAGGATGTAGGCACTTCTACATCATTTACTGGCCACCCATTTGAGCCAGCATCAGCCAAAGATGCAGGCCAGTCAGAGGCTGACGATATTGGCATAGAGGCTCGGGATGATGACCGAGACGAGAATTTCTACATCCTCACCAGGAGGGACCGCATGCAGATCGAGCGGAAGAACGCCTTCAACCAGAACTATCTACTGCATTTCTTCCGCATGTTGCACTTTATTGTTGCAACAAATGTCGATCCCGTGACTGATAAAACCACATTTAGTTGGCTTCGGGCACAATTTTTTATACGAGTGGCACGTGGAGATCCTATAGATTTGCCACTACACATCTTTGAGAGGATCCGTTACTAGACGAGCATCGTCTTCACGGATAATCTCTCATACGGTGTCCTAATCAGCCGACTATTACTTGCACGGGGAGTGCCGACCCAACCAGAGGAGCAGGTCAAAGATCAGATGAGCCCCCTTGACATGACCACGCATCGACGTAGCATTGGACAGGCAAGGGGAAGTCAGTCACCCCTGTACAGGATCTAGTTCCTCCGACACAGCCTGAGCCAGGTCATATCGAAAGTAGTAGTCAGCATACGCCGAGCACATCTGTAGGAGATGTGCGGCCTGCTTGAGTTGATGCGGTCATCTCACAGTTGACTGCACATATCGATCATAAGATCGATCGATCGCTCGAGGCTATATTGGCGTCTGTTGCCGAACTCACCCATAATGTAACTATCCTCAACGACAAGGTTGATACCTTGACTGAGGAGGTATGGAGTTCGACTTTTGTGGATAACGTT
>NW_023353848.1:0-230 GCF_001411555.2 Juglans regia
CATCAACAAGCCCATGCGCGGCACTAGGTGCCACCAAATCCGTCCCTAAAGCACAAGCTTGTTGCTAGAAAGCAAGCGAGAATGTAGGAATCACCCCCACGAGAGCGAGCCCAAAAAACGGTCGTCGCCCGTCAAACCCCATGGAAGCGAGGCCAGCATCATCCGGATACCCCCGAGAGCAACAATGTGCGTAGCACTGGGTGCCATAACACCATCCGCCGTGCACAAGC
>NW_023353849.1:0-222 GCF_001411555.2 Juglans regia
TAGGGTAGGTTTGGAGGGTGAGATGAGAATTTTGTGTTTTGTTTTGAAATTTAAAATATTAAGTTTTAATATTATTATTATTTTGAAATTTAAAAAATGTGTATTGAGATTTTAAAAAGTTAAATTGTTTATTATATTTTGTATAGAGATTTAAAAAATATGTAATAATGAGATGAGATGAGATGAAAATTTTATATTTTGTTTGATATCCCAAACCTGCCC
>NW_023353850.1:0-340 GCF_001411555.2 Juglans regia
TTGAGACTAAAAGTCATAGTGAAACAGTGTGTGCTGCAATTTGTTTATCTAGACTGGTTGTAGGAGTCTTCCATGAGTACTTTGTTTTAATCCTCGGTTAGGAAAAACAGAAATATAGGAACGTAGCAATCAAATGATGCGTCAATACGTTGATATAGGACCTTTACTGTCTGTGGCGCGTGTGGTTCATATGCTACTCTAGGAAATAAGGTGGTGGTCAGATTTGAGAGATTTGAAGCCACTGATCCTAGTGGTACAGCACGTGATGGCAACAGACTCTCTCTGGAGCGGCGGCACGCGCCCAGTATGAGCCGCGCCGCTTTTTTGTAGATTATTGCTG
>NW_023353851.1:0-999 GCF_001411555.2 Juglans regia
CCATTGTCTCATGCATTGCTAATAAAGTATTTTATATTTAAGTAATGTTTGAGAATGAAATATCTTATAATATTATATCAAACTCACTACAAACAACATTTTCCTTATCGATAATCTTTGAGTTCATTAACATGGCACCCATCTTCAATAAAATGATGAAATCCAATTCTAATACCTATTAAGTTTATGGAGTCTGGTTTATTATTATATCGGTCCGATTTGATGATCCGACAAGGAAACATTGTGATTTTTTTTTTTTTTGCATATTTTCAATGAGACTTGGGTTAGGACGGGAAAGTTTTTGACACTGTTTTTTATTCAAGAAATGCCAAACAGAGAGTCTGCTCGACGTTCGCATGACAGTTCGTTCGAGAAAAACTCACGCAGAGAGTTCATTTGAGTAAATTTCAGATAGAGAGTTCACTCGAATCTCACTCGATACATCGTTCGAGTAAATAACTCTGAAAAGTAAAAATTAGAGTTTCTGCAGTATAATCCTAAATATGTATGTTATGAATAGTATAACAGTCTGAACAATGTAATTTTGCCCCCATAGTATATTTTGATATTCCTCAACATAATAAAGTCATTTGCATCTCTGTGTATGTAGGCATATAACCAAACTATGTTAATTTTGTATAGTGTGATTGATTGTTATTTTGCTTTTATAATTTTATTATTTTTGTCACGTTTTCACTAGGGCTGTATAGAAATTGATGGAACTGGCTGTCATCGACATGAACCGGCCACTAAATTTCGAAACCGGTTGAAATCGGCAGAGAATAAGTTGGATGGTGATAGGAAATTAGATGAAACAACGTCGTTTGGTTCAATCTACCAAACGGCGTAGTTTGGATTTAGAGTATAATACCCTCCCCTCGCCCCAAAAAAAAAAAATCTCTTCTTCTTCTTCTTCTCCCAATTCTCATCTCGTAGACTCTCTCTCTCTCTGAGTTTTCGTCTCATTGTGATGCTGATGAGATATCGATGACTGATAGA
>NW_023353852.1:0-851 GCF_001411555.2 Juglans regia
ACTTATAGTCTAGATGATGAAGCTCTATCTTGTGGTAGCCAGTCTTTTTCAACATATATACCAGCAAATTCAATAGGAGAAACAGCCAAAGTAAGATCACGATCTTATTATAAGAAAATTGCTTATTTACGACCAGTTAATTCTAGTGAAATGATTATTTATAATTAAAATTGATTGTAAATAGTCTTTTAATTATAATAAATTAATCACAAAAGTCTACTTTTTTTGTAGTCAGAGTAGTTGCGGCCAGTATTGCTTCTCTTCTTGCAAAAGAAGTGAAGAAGTGGAAGAAAACCTTATTAATTAATTAATGGGAGGCAGTACTGGATCTATTAATTAATAAAATCTGTCCAGGAACGTAAGAAAAAGTCAGTCCGATTGAGCCCGCGGTAGGAAAATGAAGAACATGTTGACACTACTGCATGCTGATAAGGAACTAGCTAGCTGATCTAGAGAATAATTGAGCAATAAGTCATCATCCCAAAGCACTTTCATTCGAGTGAAATGAGAACTAGCAAGACACTTGATCTTGTGTACATGATGTACGTGTGTGTGTGGACGCACACAAGAGATCAGAACAAGGGAAATGGTTGGGAGAAAGGAGGAAAAATATTAATCTATAAGTGAGAAAGAATCAGTGATCGTGGTAAATATGTATGTATCGTTTATGTAAGTACGTATTTATATTTTTTACAATTAATATATATAAATGGGATGGAGGGTTTTTACCGTCTGTCCGTACGAGTGTTTATAAATTAAGAGAAATAATAATTACAATTGTGAGTAGGTAAATACAGTGTAATCACTTAAAAAAAATAAATAAATATGGAATCGACATAAAAAAAATTTAT
>NW_023353853.1:0-215 GCF_001411555.2 Juglans regia
CAGTCCCTATTATGCAGTCCTCCCTCTCCTTCCATGGCAAGTGCCCGAAATGGGTCTCTAACCCATTTCCCACCGTGTGCCGCCGTACGCGGCCACCCACGACCACCATGCGACGCCATGGACATCCTCTCCCTTTCCTAGAGCTCCTCCACGTGACCCGAGGCCAAAAGCTCTCCCTCCACCTCACAGTTCCCCTCTCATGCACGCACGGGTTG
>NW_023353854.1:0-263 GCF_001411555.2 Juglans regia
CGTGAAGTGTACTCCATGTAGCAGCGACACTCCGTGCGGCGTGTCATAGAGATAAGGATGGTTATGTAATTTATGGGCGTGGAACGTGATGGATAGTGTCGAGAACTGTGGAACAGTGTCCCGAAGTAGTTATGGCGTAGCCTGTAGTCTGAAGTGACAGGTGTCACTGTGATGGACTTATGGCCAGAAGTATGCGTTAAGTATCAGAGCAAGTATAAGAGTGCACAGCGGAAGCACGACTGAGGAATGTCACGAAGTGACAT
>NW_023353855.1:0-253 GCF_001411555.2 Juglans regia
GTTAGAATGTTATTTTTTAATATTATTATTAATTTGAGATTTCAAAACATTGAATTGTTTATTATATTTTATATAAAAATTTAAAAAAATTATAATGATGAGATGAGTTAAGAATGTTTTTATATCCAAACGGACCTTAATCACACTTGATAATATAAAACATTTGAATGGTTTATTCTATCAATCACTTAAATAAAAAACACTTAAGAATTGCTACATCGCAAAATGTGACTGAGGATTACAACATCTAAGG
>NW_023353856.1:0-206 GCF_001411555.2 Juglans regia
CTGGGTTTTTTTAAAAAAAAACCTACGCATGAAACGACGTCGTTTCATGCGTATTTTATTTTATTTTATATATATATATGAACAGTAAAAGGCAGGGCGGGGCGGGTGTCACCCCCATCCCGCACCCGCCCCCGGACCCAGCGCTAGATGCGGGGCGGGTGACCCCGCCCCCGCATCTGGCAGACGGGGTGGTCCGCCCCGTCGCA
>NW_023353857.1:0-877 GCF_001411555.2 Juglans regia
TCTGCTCCCATTTTGATGGACCCCATCTGGTGGTCCATACTATTAGCCGTATTTAATAAGGTATCTGATAATGGGTGTGGACCCTACCATAGGTCATCAGGGTCCCTTGTAGGGTCCATCACAGTCCTTCATAACTAGGATAGCTATATAATGAAATAATTAGAAAATTATCATCCTCTTGACCTTTTATAAAGATACTTTTATAGTTTTGAAACGGACAACTACCTTGCCAAATTAAGAAAAATTAAGAATCATTTAAAGATAGTAGACGTTTGTATGATAAATAAACTAAACAATTTAATTTCAAACTAACGTTATAGGAACTGCAAAATCTTGCCAATATTTCTGTACAGGGCTGCTTTGAGCGCAGGCAAGGTGTTTTAATTAAAATGATATCTTTTTGGCACGTGTAAATGATAGATACAGTCCTAATTTTAAAATGTATAAGTTCTGCATACTCTTTTTAAAAAATATGTAAGATCTATCAGTAAAAAAATAATTTTTTAATCTTATATTTATCTAATTTTTCTTAAAGTAAGTACCGGAACAGGCACTAAAGTCTAAGGTCTTGTTTGGATTGTAAGATCATTTTATTTCATCTCAATATCTAAATATTACAAATATAAATATTTTTCAATTTTAAATTTTAAATTTTTTTATTTAATAATTACAACTTTCTCAAACTTTCAAACAAAATATAAAAAATAATTCAATTTTTTCAAATCTAAAAATAAAAATAAAATTTGAATTTTATAATATTTATATTTAATTTTTTTTTCTCTCATTTCACAAAATCTTATAAAATATATTGACTTAAATTATTTTACTACTATTTATAAATTATTTTATTACTATTTATCTATAATCTCATCTCGCA
>NW_023353858.1:0-236 GCF_001411555.2 Juglans regia
GCTCATAATATACGTTCTTCTCGTCATCAGTTAGTCCCTCAAAATCTGAGTCCAGCTTATCAAAAACTAGCCTAAACTCTTTCTTTAGAGCACTGTAAGACATTTTGGTTGACTTGTAGGATTTAAAGCATTGGCCTTGCTCAAGGACGCCTAGCTCATCTAAGCAGCCCATTAACCACCTACCTGAAGGAACAAAAATCCTAGCCTTCTCCCTAAGGCCCCAATGCTGAGCTTGG
>NW_023353859.1:0-243 GCF_001411555.2 Juglans regia
GAAGGCCTTGTATTTTGGCCAAGGGCTTATTTGGAAAATTACATTTTAGGAACTAGGGTTTCATCAATTTACTGTTGGGGTTACTGTAGCCGCGCGTACTGTAGCCGGTACTGTTCATCAAGGTAATTTTGGGTAAAATGGGCATTATTTTGGCTAGGGTTTTGATTAGGTTTGGCTTTAAAAACTCTTTGTAGCCTCATTTGAGAGTTAGACAATATTGAATTTTATTTGTGAGTTGAGTTT
>NW_023353860.1:0-654 GCF_001411555.2 Juglans regia
CTTGGATTTGTATTGCAACGACCTAACAATTTGGTATTGCAACACGTCTTGTTTGAAGATATCTAGAAGACGACACATCAATCATCTTTTATCTTAGGTGCACGAAACATAAAAAATACTTAAACTCGTTTAAACAGTAAGATAAGATAAAATAATTTTAAATAAAAGTTAAAAATTGAATAAAATATTATTAAAATATTACTATTCAATATTATTATTATTTTAATATTTAAAAACGTTAAGTTGTTTATTAGATTTTATATAAAAAATTATAATAATAAAATAAAATAAAACTGTTTCTATATATATACACGAAACTTTACTTCGAAAATAAGAGGTGCCGATAAAAGAAAAAGGGAGGAGGCGGAGTCCCTTTCCCAAATCAGGTGGGAAAGATAGAAATCCCTTTTTTCTTTAGAGGATTACTACACAACTTCTTATTTTTTATATATTATATTTTTTTAAAGTTTTAAAATTTTTTAATATTTTTTTTAAATTTATTTTTTTAAAACTAATTCAATTTTTCTATTTATTATTTATATATTAAATATTTGATAAAAAAAATAATAAAAAATTATGTAGATTTTTTGTTTTAGAAAATTTGAGATGCCGTCCAAAAAGGGTCAGGTCACTTCAACTCCTTAGAGCATTGGT
>NW_023353861.1:0-460 GCF_001411555.2 Juglans regia
CATAAAATAAAGTTAAAATCTTATTATAGTTTATAATAAAAATAATAAAAAATGAATTCCATAAAATAATGATAAGAAAGTACTTGTGTGCCTATGCCTACAATGAGCCCTATGGTCTCGAGCCAAGCACAACACCACGATGCAAATGGACCCCATTTTGGGCCAGCTAAATGAGCAGCCCAGAAGTAAAGAGAACCAGTAGTCTGTTTAATATACAAGCAAGAGATCTAGAGTCAGTGACAAAATCTCCAGCAAGAAGCATTCAAATTACCAAAAAAAGAACTCTTTAAGATGGGTCAAGAGTGCGAGAGAATGGTCTCTACAATGACCAACCAATCCATTTTCTGTGCAATGATTGAATGAACAACCTGAACATGAAAACTAGTTACATCTTAGGCACATGTTGAGCATTGACAACACTAGTGAGGGTTTAATAAAAAACGTTTAAAATTTTAATTAC
>NW_023353862.1:0-240 GCF_001411555.2 Juglans regia
CAAACAATGAAGGAATAAAATGACATGAGACTCAAGAAATTTATACGAGGGAAAGAGTAATTATAAAAGAGGATACCAACTAGCAAGATGTATTCAGCCCCTTTGAAGATAAAGCTCAATCATGAAATCTTTTCCTTTCTCTTAGCAACCGTTTCTTACCTTCTTCTTCTTCTTTCTTTTTCTTTTTTTTTTTTTTTTTTTTTTTTTTTTTTTTTTTCGAATTTTCTTTTCTTTTCTTTC
>NW_023353863.1:0-2062 GCF_001411555.2 Juglans regia
GTAGCAGCGTCCTATGATATATATGATATCATAGATACTAATATATATGATATATCGGCCGAAACAAGAATTCATTGTCCATATATAACATACTAGTATAATTTTTTGAATAATTTTATTTATCATCATTTTTAGTACTATTATTCTCTCAACATTCCTTAATGTAGCATCAAATGATTAGTTCATTAAATGATCAGAAGTAGATCAATATAACAGATAATTTCCTTAATATTGCAGCATCAAATGATCAGAAGTCAAATATAATAGATAATTTTCAATTATTAAATACCACATCATAAAATGATGAAAGCATAATAATAAAAGAGAGAGTGGTAGCATTACTCTTATTTTCTAGTCATTTCTCTAATTAATATTATACAAGAGAGACAACTTACCATTCGAAATTCTGGTGGTGGTGTTGTCTTTTTACTTGCAACATTTTGAAGGAAAAACCTTTTTTTTTTATTTTATTTTTATATATAACACTTGAATAATCAATATTATAAAAGAACTATTTACATACAAAATAGGAACTAAGGCCCCCCGTTAGGATTAATAAGAAATCATCTCAATTCATCTCATCATTATAAATTTTTTAAATTTTCATACAAAATACAATAAACAATTCAACTTTTTCAAATTCTAAAACAATAATAATATTAAAAAATAATATTTTAATAATATTTTATTCAACTTTTAATTTTTATTAAAAATCATCTCATCTCATCTCATTTCATTATCCAAACAGGGGGCTAAAGGTTTGAGAGAAAAAGTTTTATATCTAGAACTAAATTCATTCCTAAAACTAACCTAATTATACTAAGAAGAAACTAAAATTAACAAAAAAAAAAATATATGGGAATTGTTATAGATATAAAAAGATTACACAAAAATAATCTTATAAATTGAGATAATTTCATATGATATGTTATATCTATTTTATAATAAAAATAATTTTATAATTAATAAATTATATAAAATCATATCAATTTATGAGAATATTTTTTTGTGTAAAATATTTATAAATAAGTATTTCTCAACAAAATATTAGGCCCAACGTACATATATATGCTCTGAAAAAGTGGCAGCCAGCAGCCAACGAAGTTTCATATGACGTGAGGGGTGTCCTACAAAAGCATCCACCGGCAAGTTTGAATTTAGTTAAAATAGGAGTACTAGTCGTCATTAGGAAAGAAAAAGTAGTGAGCAAACCAAAGCCGATGAAGAATATTGAAGTTTGAACAACCATCTTGATTTCAATTTGGTCAATGACATACGTAGAACTTACTGCACACCTCTCGAGTGCATGCTCTTTGAATGTAAATGTTGTTAATTATTTATTTACCATATCAAGAATGGGATCCTATCCTTTTTCTGTTTTTAATAATGTCTCATTAATTATTAATCATCGTTTGATTTTACTTCATCTCAACATCTAAATATCATTCAAATGTAAATAATTTTTAATTTTTAATTTTTAATTTTTAATTTTTAATTTCAAATTTTCAAATCTTTTATTTAATCGTTACTTAATCATTACAACTTTACTAAACTTCCAAACAAACACAAAAAACAATTCATGAATTTTTTCAAATTTTAAAATAAAAATAATATTAAAAAATTATATACTAATAATATTTTAATTTTATAATATTTTTATTCATATTTTTATCTCTTATTTTCTCAAAACCCTATAAAACAACTTAACTCAAGCCATTCCAATACTATTCATAAATTATTTTATTACTATTTACAAATTTTTCATCTCATTTTATCTATATAAGCATTAATCATTAGATATTTTTAAATTATTGTCAAAATAGGATGGGACGTAAACAAGACTCTTAACACCTTTTTGGATAGTAATAAATTATTACTTTCTTACTATCTATTTACTATTTATAATATATTTAGAGTTTTTATTTTTTTTATCATTTTGTAAATATTTTTTTAATATTCTTAGTTATTAAAAAAAATATAATTTTATTAATATCCACTTTCTTAACTATTAAGTAAAATAATAAATTAAAAAAAAATCAAATACAAAAAAATATAGTAAATA
>NW_023353864.1:0-1004 GCF_001411555.2 Juglans regia
ACGGCTCAATTTTTGTTAGAACTTGTTTTGGCACGGCTTTGGATAGTTCAGTTGCTTCATAACATTAAAGGAAAATCATTTACAGTTGCATTGCTTGGGCATGGTTTAGGGCCATAGTTTAGGACTATATGTTTTCTGGCTGTTAAACACATTCTGGTCCGGATTAGCATGGTTGATTATGCTAGTTGTACTATTTTAAGTAGGATCCAGAAGTAGAGATTAGGTTATAGGGATCTAAAATTCTTGCTATAAAATCTTCAATTAATAAATCTCCTGTACATGTCGCATCTGAAAACCTTAGTGGAGAAATTTCTTTCTCCAAATAGCCTCCCATAGAGACAGTATGCATATTTCCACCATCAACATCACCCATAACATGTTATGCCTTCTGTTGCTTCCATCATTGTCAGTAGGATCCATCTAGGCTGTGGTTGGAGTTTATTGTTACTATTATGTTATGGAGAATCTAGTTTATTCGTGTTAATGTCATAAATATCGACACGGGTACACATTTATTAATTTTTGCTGTTAATTAATGGGGGCAATGGGCGGCAGTGGAAGGAAAGGTCAGTTTTACATTGTTTTTAGGTAAACTAGACAAGGATAGTGAATGGTCGATTTCCTGAGAATGGAATTGCTCATCAAGTTTGAGCCTGGAGGGCAGTGTTCCTTGGGAGTTGATGAATACAAGTGCTGGTCTCGATTTGCTATGACTGGCACCAGATCATTATGAGTTCGGTTTCACATGTAGTGAAGCACAATGGGGCGTTTTCCTTATATTACAAATTAGAGGATGAGGAAAGTCTGCCATTCAAGATTTTGTTTTACAGTTGTTTTATAGCAGAATATGCAGAGATGGAACCAGAAACTTTAATTTGGAGGAAAGTTATTTATTTATTTATTTTAATCTACGTTATTGAAAAAACCTTCAAAATTAAATTTTTAGGATTTTCTGGAATATATGTGGGTCCGCCCCAAGAATATATGTGGGTTTATGGCTGAAA
>NW_023353865.1:0-514 GCF_001411555.2 Juglans regia
CGTGTGTGAAAATGGCCCAGCCATTTTAGTGCTTAGTATGAACGACGTCGTTTTTGTGGAGGTGAGTATTTCTTCTTCAACTTCCGTTTCTTTCTCTCTTTTCTTTCCGCTTTTCTCTACGTCAGTTCAGTTTCTTCCGCACCTCTCTCGCGCACGTCTCTTTCTTTTCTTTCGGTTTCTTCTTATTTCTTGTTGCTGCGTTAGTCTGTGGGTTCCGATTCTCTGCCCTAGTTTCCTCATTGTTGCGGTTTCTCTCTTGCGCTGCATATTATTCCAGTGAGCTGCCGTCTGCTACACTCTGTTTTCTCTCCATTTTCACGTTTCGGTTCTTCCTCTGCAAGTCGGTGAGCAGTACCTCTCATCCCTCCATTTTTTCGACTGGTAAGTGCTTCCTTCTCATCCATTTAGGTGTCGGTTTCATATACTGAAATTGTGCAGATTCTGATCCTTAGTATTTGGTTTGTTTTATCCTCTGTTTCTGCAGTTTCTGTTTTGGCCGTGAGGTTTGGGTTGC
>NW_023353866.1:0-226 GCF_001411555.2 Juglans regia
GTGTCACACGAGCAACCATTGATAGTTGAGATGAGAGAGAGATGATGAGAGAGACCCGATGAGAGAGAGAGAGCGAGATGAGAGAGAGAGTTGAAGATGAGAGAGAGAGTCGAAGATGAGAGAGATCAGAGTCGATGAGAGAGAGACGGTATGAGAGACATCTTATGAGAGAGAGAATGAGAGAAAGGGAAAGGGCGCGTTTTGCACAAAAAAAAAAAAAAAAAAA
>NW_023353867.1:0-3286 GCF_001411555.2 Juglans regia
GCAAAAACCGAATGCGATAATATTAAAATCAATTTTTTATATGCAACCAATAAAAGCAGTGTTGCGACAAGTATACATTGATATATAAGATTTAAATTTTAAATTTTATTTTTTAAATTAAATTGTCATATAAATAATGTGTATGTGGTGTAAACATCTTTAAATAAAATTATTTATATTAAAAATCTCATATATGTATATGTAAACAAACAATTAAAAAAATAATATTTACAATATAAAATATAAAATTCTCGCATATTACTTAAAAAAAATGAATAAATCAAAAATTCATATGAAAAAATAATTTTTTTATTAATAGATTTTTTTTAAAAAATAATGTGCGCGCGAGACTTACACGTCTTAAAACTAAATCTGAAATTAATTTTTTTTTTTTAAAAAAAAGATCAAATTAGTCAGCTCATAGACAGCTCTAATATGTGATAATTATTTTTGGTTGGATTTATACATTTATCATTCTTAATTAAAAAATAGATTACAGTACTATATTTTTTTAGGTGAACATGGGAATAATAGTGTGTTAATTTTTATAATAATTAAAGAAAAGCGTAATTTATTTTTCAAATTATTTTCTGACTTAAAATGTCAATAATTCTAAATTATTTGTTGGTTATGTGTGCTTTATTTACATTATACGCATGCCAGCTTAAGCAACATATTAATCGTTTTTAGCCATTGAATTGTGTTGTATATGTCATGAAGAAGAATTGTTCAACTTTTGCATGAAGCCATCCCATAATTTAAATTTGTAACATATCAAAGGGGCTTATTTCAGAGACCAAATCATGCATGTCGGACAGCAAGGCCACTGAGAATCATTCAAATCGACATTATATTGACTTGCCAAAGTTATTTCGACTAGATGATATAAAGTCTGATCTCTAAATAGGAGAACCAAGTTTAAACCTCTCACTACTGTATAAAAAAATCGACATATTTACTTTTACTACATTTTTTTTCTTTTTTAGAAAAGGAAAAAAAATTGAAAGAAAAATTATGGCGTTTGACATTATAAATAATGTTGCAGAATTTGATTTGATATTATCCTAATCAAGCAATTTAATTTTCACAATATCAAATCATAATTAACAAATCAAGAGATTTCATTTTTATAATGATCAAAATATTTACCTGTTCTTTTCTATATGTAATTTTTCTATAAATAAGAACTTACGCTTTGTATTCAATCACAATTGAGATCAATAGTAAAGATGTAGTCCTCAAAACATCTCTCTCTCATTCTCCTACTTCTCTCTTCTCCATCTCAATTTCTATTATATTTTATAATTTCTATCATGGTATTAGAATTCTCGGCTAATGCCAAGCTCGATCCTTTATTGGAATATCTTATTTTTTATTTAGGCATTTTGCTTGCTTTCACTTTCATAGAAAATAGTAAAGATATAACTCTCAAAATCTCTCTCTCATTCTCCTATTTCTCTCTTTTCCATCTTAATTTTTATTATGCATTATATTTTCTTTTAAATAACCCTAACAATTATGGTTAATTAGGAGCATGCAACAGACATTCTACATTCAGCCTACCCTAAAGGGATAATACATAGACAAAAGGGTTAGGTACAAAAGTTGTATAGAAGAGAGGGTGATCGCAGATAGCTACCTATCTGTAAATACCCAGCCACCTTTTTATTCTAGACGTTTTTTTATAGGTAATCAAGAAGTTTTATTCATGAAAGTAGGCAAAGTCCAAGTATATAGGTAGTATACATAATAAGAAGTACCTAACTAAGTTTACAATCGAAAGAAGAAAATTATGGACATTTAGCCTATTACAAATAATAGGCCTTGCCCATGAGAACAATGATTTAAACATGAAAACTTTCAGCTCTTCCATTGTTCTCTTACGATTTTCGAAACTTTTATCGTTTCTCTCTCGCCAGATACATCAACACATACATATAGGAACCATTTTCCAGATTGCTGCCACTTGTGAGTTACCACTGAGGCCTCTCTAGCTTTCTAGGAAATGCATCAGTCTAAGAGACATGACCGACCCATGCAAGTCCAATTCTCGCAAAAAAAAAAAAAAAAAAAATCATCCCACATGGTTCTGGCCACCTCGCAATGTAAAAGCAGATGATCTACTGATTCACCATTCTTCTTAAACATACAACACTAATCTAGCATCATTACCCAATATTTTCTTAAATTATTTGTGATGAGAATCTTGTCCAACGATGTCGTCCATACGAAAAGCACTGCCTTCGAAGGAGGTTTCATCTGGCATATACTCTTCCATGGGAACTTGGTTGTACCAGGGCTTGTTAAAACTTGGTAGAGTGATCTGACTGTGAATCTACATTTCTTGGAGGGGCTCTAGTACATCCTATCTATAGTACCCTCGATCATGTGTACAGAATACAGTGCTGCATAAAACTTTGTGATAGTCTCCAACTCCTAATCTTGGGTTGCCTTAATGAAAACTACATTCCATTGTGGGGAGCCACTAGAAAAGACTAAGGGCAGGTTTGGGGCACAAGACAAAACATAAAATTCTCATCTCATCTCATCTCATCATTACACATTTTTCAAATCTCCATACAAAATATAATAAACAATTCAACTTTTTCAAATCTCAATACACCTTTTTCAAATCCCAAAACAATAATAATATTAAAACATAATATTTTAAACTTCAAAACAAAACACAAAATTCTTATCCTACCCCCCAAACACAAAACACAAAATTCTCATCCCAATAAGAGGTTTGCTATTGTTGTATCCTTTGCACGAGCGATCTAAAAATGGTAGCGAATGTGTCTTGGAGGCTTCTTTCACCGCACTATTTGTTGTACCAAAATCTAATACGAGAGTTATTGCCCACCACTATGTGGTCATGTCTTTGGAACATGACCCAATGCTCCTAATGTATTTCCCCAAGCCCACCCCATATGAGCCACTTACCTCGTTCGAGCACCATTTTCCTTAAGCCTCCCCATACTGTGCATATATAACGGGCTTCCATAGGGCTGCCTTTCGTGTTGGTATCCCCACAATCATTTACCCAATAGGGCTTGGTTGAACTTCCTCAAGTTACGAACCTATCCACCCACAAAAATTGGAGTACAAACAACTGACCAATTTACCAAATGAAATTTGAACTCTTCCCCCGATCCACTCCACAGTAAGTCTTGTTGTAGCTTTTCAATGCGGTTGGCCACCTTAGTGGGGAGCGGGAGCAAGGACAGAAAATAGGTTGGTAGGTTGGAGAGAGTACGTTTTATCAACCTTGGGGCAGCTTCAAAAT
>NW_023353868.1:0-2086 GCF_001411555.2 Juglans regia
CAAAAATGCTATATACAACCGCCCGGGGTAACCTTTGGGGAACCGCTGCCCACGTGGAGATGAAACACCCCGTTTCATTTGTTGACCCAAACGTCCCTCCCATTCCCTTCGTCTTCTCCACTCCAGCCAAGCAAATCCCTTTGTCTTCTCCACCCTGGTTCTCTCCACGAAGCCATCATCGAAGACCTCATCATCTCTACTAGAGAAACTCCTTCTCTTTTCCACTAAGATCTGGTCTCCACGAAGCCACCATCGAAGCTCCCTTCGTCTTCTCCACAGACCCACGGAACTAACCCCTTCGTCTCTCCACAGACCCACGAAGCTAACCCCTTCCTCTTCTCCACAGACCCACGAAGCTAACCCCTTCGTCTCTCCACAGACCCACGAAGCTCCCTTCTTCATCTCATTTCCAACTATATACCATCGGCTCTTGTAACCATGAAAACGAAAACAAAACACAACGAAAACGGAGGGAAAATTGTTGAAGATGGAAGCTGAAGGTTGTGCCGTCTGGAAGAAGGGGAGAAAAGATCTGCTCTGCTCGATCTCTGAACTGGAATAAGAGATTTCGCCGCTTGGGTCTGGGAACCGTAGATCACATCGTCTGGATTTGGGAAGAAAAACTCTTTTTGATCTTGGGTCTGGGAAGAAAAACTCGGCTCTGTTCGATCTCGAGTTTGGAAGAAGAGATTTCTTTATTATGTTTTGCTCAAACTCATACTTATTTTCTCATTTTGTTGGTTTTCTTTATGGTTTAGTTTTGATCTTGATTTGTTGTGTGAAGATTTCATTAAGATGGGTGCGAACAGAAGTCTGGAGTGAAATCGCTGAAGGGAAAATTGTTGAAGACGAATGATCGCTGGCGAAGTGAAATTGTTGAAGACGGAGGGGAGAGGCAGAAAAGATGAAGGGAAGATGAAGGAAGATGAAGAGACGAAGTCTGGAGTGAGTTTTGAAACAGGGGAATGAGTGAAAGAAAACGGTCCGCTTCGAGTCAACAAATGAAACGGGACGTTTCATCTCCACGTGGGCAGCGGTTTCCCAAAGGTTACTCCGGGCGGTTGTATATAGCATTTTTGTTATAATAATAAGTGATTTGTACAGTCTCTCAATGCCTCTCATATTTTACAGTACAATAGACGTAGATGACAATATCTTAGCCTAGAGGAAATAATTGCTCTGGAGTCTCTGAGAGAGCCCTCCAAAGTCCCCATGTGTGCCTCCCTTCACTTTCTCTCTCAGCCCTTGTCTTGTCTTGTCCTGTCCTCTTTTTCTTTTTCCTCCTACTTTTTAGTAATAGCCTTAGAGCATTCTTATTGGATTACCTATAACCTCTTTTTTCCTATAATTTGAGGAAAAATTTAAGAAATACTCTTAAAACCTCCCTCCATCCGGATCCCTATTTTAGGGAAAAGATTTAGGGTTTGAATAGTGGTTCCCTATTCATTCCCTAAATCACTTTTATCAATATTTTATTCATTTCAATTAAATTAAGAAATACTCTTAAAACCTCCCTCCATCCGGATCCCTATTTTAGGGAAAAGATTTAGGGTTTGAATAGTGGTTCCCTATTCATTCCCTAAATCACTTTTATCAATATTTTATTCATTTCAATTAAATTAAGAAATACTCTTAAAACCTCCCTCCATCCGGATCCCTATTTTAGGGAAAAGATTTAGGGTTT
Organism: Juglans regia; assembly: GCF_001411555.2. Taxonomy (NCBI): domain Eukaryota; kingdom Viridiplantae; phylum Streptophyta; class Magnoliopsida; order Fagales; family Juglandaceae; genus Juglans; species Juglans regia. Next base: position 1,685 of record NW_023353868.1, read on the forward strand.
GAATAGTGGTTCCCTATTCATTCCCTAAATCACTTTTATCAATATTTTATTCATTTCAATTAAATTAAGAAATACTCTTAAAACCTCCCTCCATCCGGATCCCTATTTTAGGGAAAAGATTTAGGGTTTGAATAGTGGTTCCCTATTCATTCCCTAAATCACTTTTATCAATATTTTATTCATTTCAATTAAATTAAGAAATACTCTTAAAACCTCCCTCCATCCGGATCCCTATTTTAGGGAAAAGATTTAGGGTTTGAATAGTGGTTCCCTATTCATTCCCTAAATCACTTTTATCAATATTTTATTCATTTCAATTAAATTAAGAAATACTCTTAAAACCTCCCTCCATCCGGATCCCTATTTTAGGGAAAAGATTTAGGGTTTGAATAGTGGTTCCCT
>NW_023353869.1:0-469 GCF_001411555.2 Juglans regia
CACCTATTTTGGGTTCAAAAACCCTAGCTGCCACCACCTCGCCAGATGCCGCCATGGTGAGCCCTTAGTCTCTGTGTTCGTCACACTCACTCACCCACTACCTCTCGCCAGCGTACGTCTCCTCCTTCTGCCATCTCTCACTTTCCCTCTTTCCGCCTTTGTCTCCGTCATTCTCTGTCGCTCTCATTCTCTGTCTCTGTCACACTCTCTCTCAGGCGGACGAGTACCCACCTCCGCCTTCCCTCTGTTTCATTTGGATCATCAATTCATCTCAATTCATTATTATAATTTTTTTAAATTTTAATATAAAATATAATAAACAATTACACTTTTTTAAATCTTAAAATAATAATAATATTAAAAAATAATATTCTAACAATATTTTATCATCTCAAATTAACTTATTTCAACATTCAAACGCAGCCTAGTTTCTCCTCCCTCACTCTCTGTCTCACCCTCTCGGTTTCTA
>NW_023353870.1:0-245 GCF_001411555.2 Juglans regia
TTGGTGGCACCTAGTGCCACGCATGGGCTTGTTGATGGGGGCAATCGGTCGTGCTAGGGGCTTTCTCACGTTGGCTAGCCCTCGTGTGCTCTAGTCTACCCCATGGCGGTTGGGCCTATTTGTCTGGATGCCTCCTTTGCAACATGCTTGTGCACGGCGGATGGTGTTATGGCACCCAGTGCTACGCACATTGTTGCTCTCGGGGGTATCCGGATGATGCTGGCCTCGCTTCCATGGGGTTTGAC
>NW_023353871.1:0-292 GCF_001411555.2 Juglans regia
TTCTACTAACATTATATTTGAAACAAACTACACACACATAAAGAGAGAGTTTTTCTTATAGCTTCACTTGGCAATTAGATAAGCTTCCTGTTTTCATTCTCTAAAAAAATCCTTTCATTTTTTCTTCTTTCCAACGTATCCCATTAGGGGTGTAAATAAGTCGGATTCGAACAAGTAGTGGGTGGTCAAGCCTTGTTCTTTTTTTTTTTTTTTTTTTTAACACAAGTCAAACTCAAGCTTTCCATTGAGTTGTATTTTATGTTCACGAGCAGCCTATGGGCAAATTCGAGCT
>NW_023353872.1:0-1765 GCF_001411555.2 Juglans regia
ATCGTTTAGTGGGTCAATTATATAGTGGATATATGATTTAATCGCTTCCATGCATGTTGATAATTAATCTCGGACGTACAGCCTGATTTCTTTATTCATACGACTCATATATATATGTATGTACTCAAAGTACGAGAAAAATATTTTGATGAAACTAAAGCTATTAATAAAAAATAACACGATTGCTTCCAGGAAACTCGATTGAGATTAGCGACCGAATTATAGTGACCTAGTGGCAGTTTTCTTTTTACATTGAATTACATTAGTGGACCATCCTTACCACTATTTATTTGGTTATGATCTAATAATAAATTATTAATCGATCCTTAAAGAGTTATCTCAAAGGAAAATACTAGTATGACTTTTAGATGCGTCTATTTTAATTTTTTTAATGGTTAAGATAGTGACTATTAGTAAATTTATATATATATTTTTAAATTTTTATTAATGATTAAGGATGTTTAAAAAATGCTTAAAAACCATTTAACATTAATGTGAGTGCATATTTGATGTGCAACCTAGTATTATCCTATCTGAAAGTTACATAAGTATATTATAGGGGTGTCAAATCGTGTTAATGGGTCATGTTCGTATCGTATTAATACATGTATATTATACTATATGAGTCAACCCTAACCTGACCCATTAAGCTTATTGTGCCAAAATCTCAAGCTCTAATATGACCCATTAACATAACGGCACTACAAGAAAAATGAGCTTTTGTGGCCATTTAATTGTGACGAAAAGGTTATTTGTGATCAAAACAGACTCATTTTGGCTGTAAATAGTCATTTCGCTGGAATTAAATGGCCACAAATAAGCAGTTTTCTTGTAGTGCGGGTTGTATCGTGTCAACCGGTTTTGACCCATTTATGTAAATGAGTTGAATAGATCCGAAATTAACCCATTTGACCTAGTTAAGTTTAGCATAATTTTATAGCAATGTTAAAACCATAATATCTATACAAAATATAAAATTAACTACAAGTCCAAAATTACAATTCAAACAATAAAAATATCGAAATTAAAATCTCAACAATTTTATTTCTAGATATAAGGATATAATTGTAACTTTTAACTTTCTTAATGGGTCATAACGGATTGACCCATTATCAACCCGTTAAGCAATCGTTTCTTAACGGGTCAACCTGTTTTAACACGAACCCGTTAAGGCTAAATGCTAACTCGCTTTTATCGTATCGTGTTCGTATTGGATTAACGGATCGTGTCACATATTGCCACTACTATTATAGTATTCTTTTTTTCTTTTGAAATTTCGTGAGGGAGTACTTACCACTTATGCTTGTCATACTTTTTTTTTTCTTTAATTTGTTGGTAAGACATGTAGGAAAACGTTACTATAACTTTCAAATGTCTATTAAATGTGTCTATTTATATTTTTTAATTTTTAATTTTTTTAATGATTAAGAAAGCTGTGACTATTAATGAATTTTTATTTATTTCGATTAAGAATGTTTAAAAAAAACAAGAAAAAAAAAGTTTGCACTGATGTGTATATTTAAAGAGGAATTTTATGCATCAGCTACTATTCATTTTCACACTCTACACTTATATATTTTTTTCATAAGGTGTAAGACTGTCTTTTATAGAGTATATGAGTATTTTTTATAAGATATTGAGTGTGGAATAATGAAAAGTAACTTATGAAAAGAATTTTTCATATTTAAAAGGGTGATGCAACGCCTACAAATGATACATAACGACAACTTTTTTTTTTTTTTTGCTTTTTGTCCAACATTTTTTG
>NW_023353873.1:0-695 GCF_001411555.2 Juglans regia
CTAGGGCGCGTATGCTTTGGTAGGTACGGGTGTGGGCCATGACGGGGAAAGCCGTCCCTCATGCTTGGAGTTAGGGTTGGTCAGGCATAAGCAACCTGGCGGCACGCCCCTCGAGTCAGTCTGTTGACAAGAGCTCCATAATGCGGAGGGGCTCTCCTGCGGCAGGTGCGTGCCTGTTAAATGCTAGGGCGCGTATGCTTTGGTAGGTACGGGTGTGGGCCATGACGGGGAAAGCCGTCCCTCATGCTTGGAGTTAGGGTTGGTCAGGCATAAGCAACCTGGCGGCACGCCCCTCGAGTCAGTCTGTTGACAAGAGCTCCATAATGCGGAGGGGCTCTCCTGCGGCAGGTGCGTGCCTGTTAAATGCTAGGGCGCGTATGCTTTGGTAGGTACGGGTGTGGGCCATGACGGGGAAAGCCGTCCCTCATGCTTGGAGTTAGGGTTGGTCAGGCATAAGCAACCTGGCGGCACGCCCCTCGAGTCAGTCTGTTGACAAGAGCTCCATAATGCGGAGGGGCTCTCCTGCGGCAGGTGCGTGCCTGTTAAATGCTAGGGCGCGTATGCTTTGGTAGGTACGGGTGTGGGCCATGACGGGGAAAGCCGTCCCTCATGCTTGGAGTTAGGGTTGGTCAGGCATAAGCAACCTGGCGGCATGCCCCTCGAGTCAGTCTGTTGACAAGAGCTCCATAATGGTA
>NW_023353874.1:0-221 GCF_001411555.2 Juglans regia
TGCATTTGGAGAGCACAAAATCATCTAAACAATATACACAAGTTACGTAAGGGACATACACAAAGATGGGTTCTCAACGAAAAGCCATAAGAAAAAAGTTCAAACTTGAGAGATAATGGATGCTTACTCTAGGTAGTGTCCAATCTCAGCGCAGTTGTTGAGGACATACCAAATGGCTTCCTTGAGGAGTTTATCTGATAATTTCAAGTTGGAAGCCACAA
>NW_023353875.1:0-545 GCF_001411555.2 Juglans regia
CAAAATTAATATTTTAATAAAATAATAATAAATTTTAAGAACCTGTTATCTGATATTATTAAAAGGGTAATATTAGATATAAATTATAAATAGATAAATTTTGTACAAATTTTTTATAAAATAATAGATTCTACTAATAAATAATAATTTTTTTTACACTTTTTTAATATAAAGTCTACTTTTTTATAAAAACTTGTATGAATCTTGTCTATTTAAAACTTGTACGAATCATTTTTCTTATTAAAAAGTAGTTAGTTAAATTTATAAAATTAAATTTTTATCAAACTTTATTAAGAACACTGCTAATGCTCTAAGAGTTATATAATTTATAATAATGTGTAATCAAGCTATTTATCATAAGATTTATTATAATTATAAAATACATCAAATTATAAAAAATATTATATTATTTACTGTGGCAAATTTTAATTAATTAATTGTGTGTTCAAATATTAAAAAAAAGAGTATTGTAAATTAAATCAGTTGATCTTTCTCTATATAAAAATAACGAAAAATATTAAAAGTAATATCCACATATTACTTAA
>NW_023353876.1:0-220 GCF_001411555.2 Juglans regia
CATGATCAGTAGAATACCAGACATATTTTTAAAAAAAATGATAAATATACTATACTTTTCATAACATATTTCACAATCATATTTTAAAATGAGAGGTATTATTATAAAATACTATATAAAAATCACATCATTTTACAAAAATATTTTCATTTTATATTATGTGCTGTGAAGAGTATTATGTGTATCGTTACTCTATATTTTATGAGCATGGTGAAACAGC
>NW_023353877.1:0-764 GCF_001411555.2 Juglans regia
ATGGTGTTCTTTTAATATTATATATGCTTAATTTAGGTACTCATTTTGATAAATTTTGAAGTATAATGCAGATGGGATATCGATCTCGTAATATTCCATCCTTTTGAACTTTAAAAAAAAAAAGAAAATAGCGAGACCATCTTTTTGACTAGATGGCAAAATGTTTGATCTCTAAATGGGAGAATCAGATTCAAACTCCCCACCCACTAAATTAAAAAAAAAAAAAAAAAAAAAACTCTCTTTGATCCAAGATAAATACAGGAAAAAAGAAGCTTGAGGAAAAATGGTTGGAATTGACGGTAGTTTATACTTGCATGATTGGTAGGGTTGTTTGACTATTGGTCCAGATCGAAAAAATTGAACTAACCAAATGGTTCGATCTGGATCGGACCGGATCGATAGTCTTATTGGTTAGTCTCAAGGTGTGATTTTTTAATTAACGGTCTGGTCTGACAAAAATAATGGATCAAAATGTTCGATCCGTAACGCCCTTAGGCCGAACCGAACCGAACCGATTACACCTTAATGATTAGCATAAAAATCTGTAGAGGAGGGCCAAGTTTAGAAACCAATGAAATTTGCAACATTACAAGAGCCTATTTATATACGGATAATGATATACCTACAATTTTTTTACAATTATTTTATTACTCACTCCAAATCAACTAATGCAATTGTGACAATATTTTCAATTTTACATAATTATCTTTATTTTAAATAGAATTATAAAATAATTGTAAATTAATTATAAACTTATCATTTTT
>NW_023353878.1:0-230 GCF_001411555.2 Juglans regia
TATTTTCTAAGTTTGTTTTGGTTTTTTGTTGGATTTGTGATATTTTTCTAATATGTAAGTTTGTTTTGATCAGTAAGTTTGTTGATTTTTGTTTGGATTTTTATTGTAAAAAATGTGATGTTGAATGGGGTGGTCTGATGGTAGTGACTCCAATCGGCCTTTCGGTATCCAGACAGGGGCACCCACCCACGAGGTTAAGCCCCCCCCCCCCCCCCCCCCCCCCCCCCCAA
>NW_023353879.1:0-3890 GCF_001411555.2 Juglans regia
GTGGGTGCCCCCGTCTGGATACCAAGAGGCAGATTGAAGCCACCACCATCAGACCACCCCATTCAAAAAAAAAAATTCAATAAAAATCCAAACAAAAATCAACATGCTTACGGATAAAAAACAAACAAACAATATTAGAAAATATCACAAATCCAACAAAAAATAAAAACAAACTCACAAAATTATAGAGATAAATTGAAACAAATTAATGATTAGAAGTATTAATTGTGCACAGACCCACATGATGTGGTCTTGGGTCACTGATCTTTATAGTCCATGGTCGTGAAAGTGGATTGTTAAACTTGCGGACTCGTCACTCATAGTCACAATGGGTCTCTAATATATAGACCCACGACAAAAACAGTGGTATTGAGTCATAGACACCAACGACCAAATTGTGCTCTTACAGTCATAGACTGTGGCTTGGCCCTCACGATAACGGAGAGAACTGAGAAGCTGGTTTAAAAGAGAAGGAAAAAGAGAGAGAAGAGGGTGGTGGCTATTGAGGCGTGAAAATCCAAAAGGAATGAGGAAAAGTGTAGGGGGGAGGCTTGGAAAGGAGAGAAATGACAGCAGAGAAAGATTGAGAGAGAGAAAAAGTGATATTTCTTGTTAGGGTTTTATTGTTTTAATATATATGATATTATGATTTATATTTATATATATATATATATATTATATATATTAAAGGCCAGGTGGGCCCAACCTGGCACCACCCTTTAGAATTTAAAACGGGCAAATTAAAGCTCGTCCACCTGTGGAATGTAGGCAGGTAGCAGACCTGGTCTCCATAACATTGTAGGCCAAGGTATGCTAGGTTTTATCCTTACCGATTTGCTCAACTTAGCTCATAATCTTTTCATATCATTTATCATTACATCATCTTTTTATATCATTTCTCATTACATTATCTTCATAACCGTCACGATTCATCTCTTTACATCAGCATACTCATAATCATCTCAACATTTATCATCTCATCATCTTTTCATACCTTCATGATCTCATCACATCAACATTGAATCATTTTTTCATTTGTTAAGAGATGAAGTTATCTCAAAGTTATAAAATTACAGGTTTGATCTATACCATTTATTATTGCTTTTATCCATTTATTGTAAAAATATATGTATTGTTTTTCGCATTCTCTATTACTACCATTATTGGTGGTTTACCTTGCGAACCTCATATATATACGTAAATTATGTTGTCTCTTATTTGTGATTTGAGCAATAGGCAAAATAATTAGAGAGAAATAGGCATGGGGGATTTTACTATATCATTTTGCAAAGCATCCACTTTTCACTAAAATTGTTACATGCACCTGACCTCGCATGGACGGGGAAGGGAGGGGGGTCTTAACCCTGTAGGTGGGTGCCCCCGTCTGGATACCAAGAGGCGGATTGAAGCCACCACTGTCAGACTACCCCGTTCAACATCACATTTTCTACAAACAAAAAAATTCAATAAAATTCCAAATAAAAATCAACAAACTTACATGTCAGAAAATATCACAAATCCAACAAAAAATAAAAACAAACTCACAAAATTATAGATAAAACGAAACAAATTAACGATTCCAAGTAATAATTGTGCACAGACCCACATGTCGTGGTCTTGGGTCACTAATGTTTATAGCCCATGGTCGTGAAAGTGAATTGTTAAACTTGTAGACTCATCACTCATAATCACAATGGGTCTCTAATATATAGACCCACGTCAAAAATTGTGGTATTGAGCCATAGAGACCAACGACCAAACTGTGCTCTTATCGTCGTAGACTGTGGGTTGGCCCCCACGATAACGCAGAAAACTGAGAAGCTGGTTTAAAAGAGGAGAAGAAAAAAGTGGAAAAGAGAATGGGGAGGGGGAGGAAAATAGGAAAACAGAATTGAGGCATGAAAATCCTAAAGGAATGAGGAAAAAATAATCGGGATGGGGAGAAGACAACTTGGGGGGCGGGGGGAGGAGAGAAATGACAGCAGAGAAAGATTGAGAGAGAGAAAAACTGGTATTTCTTCTTATGGTTTTATTTTTTTTAATATATATGATGTTATGATTTATATTTATATATTATATATATTAAAGGTCAGGTGCACCCAACCTGGCACCCCCCACTGGACTTTAAAATGGGCAAATTAAAGCTCGTCCACCTGTGGAATGTAGGCGGGTAGCAGACCTGCTCTCCATCGCATTGTAGGTCAAGGTATGCTGGGTTTTATCCTTACCGATTTGCTCGACTTAGCTCATAATCTTTTCATATCATTTATCGTTACATCATCTTTTCATATCATTTATCATTACATCATCTTCATAACCATCACGATTCATCTCTTTACATCAGCATACTCATCATCATCTCACCATCTATCATCTCATCATCTTTTCATACCATCATAATCTCATCACTTCCTCATCTTCATGACTGTCACGATCCATCTCGTTACATCCTCATCTATCATCATGGTCTCATCACATCAGCATACATTAGCATGATCTCATCACATCATCATTTAATCATTTTTTCATGTTATCATCATCATCTTTAGTTTTGAGATCGTCATCATTAGTTTCGTTATTGTTACCTTTATTGATATTTGTTGTTGTATACTATTATTTTTCTTAATTTATGTTTAATAAATGCAAGCGATTTTGTGATGACAGGTTGTTAAGAGATGAAGTTATCTCGAAGTTATAAAATTACAGGTTTGATTTATACCATTTATTGTAAAAATATCTGTATTGTTTATCGCATTCTCTATTACTACCATTATTGGTGGTTTACCTTGCAAACCTCAAATATATACATAAATTATGTTCTCTTATTTGTGATTTGAGCAATAGGCTAAATAATTAGAGAGAAATAGGCATGGGGGATTTTACTATATCATTTTGCAAAGCATCCACTCTTCACTAAAATTGTTACATGCACCTGACCTCGCATGGACGGGGAAGGGAGGGGGGGCTTAACACCGTAGGTGGGTGGGTGCCCCCGTCTGGATACCAAGAGGCGGATTGAAGCCACCACTGTCAGACCACCCCTTTCAACATCACATTTTCTACAAACAAAAAAATTCAGTAAAAATCCAAACAAAAATCAACAAACTTACGGCTCAAAACAAACAAACTTACATATCTGAAAAATATCACAAATCCACAAAAAATAAAAACAAACTCACCTAATTACAGAGATAAAACGAAACAAATTAACGATTCCAAGTTATAATTGTGCATAGACCCACATGTCGTGGTCTTGGGTCACTGATCTTTATAGTCCATTGTCATGAAAGTGGATTGTTAAACTTGCAGACACTCATAGTCACATTGGGTCTCTAATATATAGACCCATGACAAAAACCGTGGTATTGAGTCATAGAGACCAACGACCAAACTATGCTCTTACCGTCGAAGACTGTGGTTTGGCCCCCACGATGACGGAGAGAACTGAGAAGTTCGTTTGAAAGAGGAGAAGAAAAAAGAGAGAGAAGAGGGTGGTGGCTATTGAGGCGTGAAAATCCTAAAGGAATGAGTAAAAGAGAATGGGAGGGGGAGAAGACAACCTGGGGGCTTGGAAATGAGGGAAATGACAGCAGAGAAAGATTAAGAGAGAAAAAGTGGTTTTTCTTGTTAGGGTTTTAGTTTTTTAATATATATGATATTATGATTTATATTTATATATATATATATATTATATATTAAAGGTCAGGTGGGCCAACCTAGCACCCCCCCCCCCCCCCCCCCCCCCCCCCCCCACTGGACTTTAAAACGGGCAAATTAAAGCTCGTCCACCTGTGGAATATAGGCGGGTAGTAGACCTGCTCTCCATCTCATTGTAGGCCTAGGTATGCTGGGTTTTATCCTTATCGATTGGCTCGGCTTAGCTCATAATA
>NW_023353880.1:0-245 GCF_001411555.2 Juglans regia
ATAACACCATCCGCCGTGCACATCTACGTCAAAGAGGAAGCAAACAAACACACAGGCCCGGCCACCATGCGGCCAACCAAATGTAAAATGAAAAATGGAGATGACCGTCAAACCCCATGGAAGCGAGGCCAGCATCATCCGGATACCCCCGAGAGCAACAATGTGCGTAGCACTGGGTGCCATAACACCATCCGCCGTGCACAAGCATGTTGCAAAGGAGGCATCCAAACAAATAGGCCCAACCG
>NW_023353881.1:0-1485 GCF_001411555.2 Juglans regia
AGGCGGTAAGGGTGTTCATCCGGGTTCCAACCCGGGAACCCGGGTGTACCCGGACCGGGACCCGGGTCTTGAACCCGGGCCGGAACCCGACCGGGTTGGGCTGGGTCAGACCCGGGCCGGAACCCGGGTTTTCCAAAACCCGGATTCCGGATTCCGAGTTGAACCCGGTTTTTTTTTTTTTTTTTTTGGGGTCAATTTATTATTAATTGGACTTCAAATATTTTGTCTCCATTTAGATAGATTTGTATAATAATTTTTTATCAAATTATCTTACAAAATCAAACTCTAACATGAAGGGACTTGCAAATGTAACTTTTCATGAAGTTCATATTGCCATACAATACAAACTTTGCATAAAATCAGAGCACAAAATCTGCCACTCCCACCGCAGGAAAAACATAAAATAGAAAACCATAGTTTCATCATGTGCCAGACACTCAAACAAAGCTTTACTGGGATAATATATATTATATGCTTTCTTTCAAAATACAGAAGTTGAAGTGGGAGACACCCTTGCGGTAGAAATGTTGGCACCAAACCCAACCTTGATATTGTATGTGGAAAATATGCCATCAGCAAAGACTCTTCTGCATCCTTAATGGGACTGCATGCACCTGTTAAAGAGCCAGAAATGTGGAAAATATGCCATCATCAATATTGGGACTGCATATATCAAAACTTGCTAGAATCCTGACAATAATAATAACATATTCATTTTCAACAAAAAAGCACACAAAAAAAGGAGATCAAAAGGGTATAATAATGTCCATTTTTAGAGTGTTTTATGCAGAGCAGTATCTATATATAGATATGATTTGTTAGGTCTGGTTTTGATTTTGGTACCGACGACTATTAGCATAAAATTCTAAAGCAATGCATATATGTGTATGTATATGAGAGTGATCTGTAGAATAATGATAACATATAGAAACTACTGACATAGCTGTATGCATGGTACGGACAAGATTAGGGAGAGCACGTGATGTTTCACGGGAGGGACATGGTCAGTGTCTGTAGCATGCATGGAGGCTAGACAACCTAGTTTATCATGACTTGCTTTGAGCCACATACTCTTTTGTTTGTGAAATTGTCACCTCTCCTTTCTTTCTTTGTTTCTTTCTATCCATTGCCCTTCAATTGCTTTCCCAACAAGCAGATGTGGATTTGGGAGATGTAGGTCTCTAGAGTTATCTTTCCAAGCCATCTGGAAACCAAAGAAAAAAAATTTCACATATATTAGTTGAAGATAAATGAATTCATAATGAGAGGAAAAGTTCACAGGAACTCTTAAAAACTTAAAGAAATGGAGAGGCTGCAGTTTGGATACGACTTCTATACTAGATTAGATCAACAACTTATGGATTAAAATAACAGCCACTTACGCAAAAAGAAGACAGAAGTACAAGTAGTAGAAGGTCTCTTTATCCAGAATCCTGGTTCTAAATTCCAACACCTTTTTGTCAATTAATCATCTCACAACAATTC
>NW_023353882.1:0-458 GCF_001411555.2 Juglans regia
CGCACAGAATCATAGTTACAGAGAGAGAGAGAGAGAGAGCACCCAAACAAGTGAACAAATGCCCTAGAGGGAAACGATGACGGCGACCGAGATGCAGCGACCGAGACGCGGCGAGGACAAGCGGCGGACGGTTATGGGGTCACGGCTCACGGGGTCACGAGCTCAAGGGGCTTAGGGTTTCTGTGTTTTGTTTTCGCAGCGTAATGAGACAGCGAGAGAGCGAGCGAGAGAGACGCGGGGGGGATGAATATAACTGGCGTTTTGATACCGGTCTTTATTAAAAAATAAAGATCCGGGTACCGGGTTTAAAACCCGGTACCCGGACCGGGTTGGTCCGGATTTTCAAACCCGGGTTTCGGCCCGAGTTTGATCCGGGCCGAAACCCGGAACCGGAACCCGGTTTTCCGGGTTCCGGACCGGGCCGGGAAAAAACCCGGCCCGGATGAACAGTGCTAGTA
>NW_023353883.1:0-215 GCF_001411555.2 Juglans regia
CCAACCTCTTATTTTTGCCACTTTGCGCTCAATCGGTTTTGTACAAAGCTTGGGCAAAGTGGTAAAAATAAGAGTTGCTCCAATTCCCCCCGTGTTGGGGCATACTTACCCTATGGTCACGGTAGTACCATAGGGTGCCCGCGAACAAAAGACTCCAACCCTTTATTTTTGACACATTTCGCTCAATTGGTTTCCTACATGGCATGGGCAATTTC
>NW_023353884.1:0-549 GCF_001411555.2 Juglans regia
GGCTATAGCATGTTTCAGAAGTTTCGGATCTTAGCCAAACACCATGATTTCATGCTTTGTTTCTCCAAGTTTGAAATATATTAAAGTGATGTTTTCTCAAGATTTTGCACTTGGATGTTTTGGCCAAGACTAGTTCTCGTAGTTCCATATATGTGTTTTGATATTTCATGTATTCTATGTCACTATGTCATGATTTGAACTTGTTACGCTTGATTATCTCATGCACGACATCTCCTGTGCCATATGTCAAGTACAAGAATGTGTAAGTCTTAAGGAGATGTTTGGATTCGAAGATGACTTGAGATGAGCTGAGATGAGTTGAGATGGATTGTGAATAGTAATGAGATGAGTTGTGAATAGTAGTGAGATTTGTGAGTTAAAGTTGCTGAATAGTAATGAATAATAGTGAGATGAGTTGAGATGACTTGCGAATCCAAACAAACCCTAAGTCTCTTGTCAAATGCATTTGGGAGAAGTGGTTTCAAAGAAAAGTGTCGGAAAATGTTTTATCACAACCCCAAATGCTAGGGCGGGGGAATGTTCTAGTAG
>NW_023353885.1:0-201 GCF_001411555.2 Juglans regia
ACAAAAAAACTCTTCACGAAGTTTCACGGATGAGTAAAGCTATAGAGCAGCTTACTGTAGCACATCAGCCGTAGCACACCTGAGCTGGCTTTTTTTTTTTTTTTCCCTCTGTATGATAGTTTTCTTATTTTTCCCTCTACACACCGAGCAGCTCACTGTACCACATCACTAAGCAGGTCTGTAGCACATCAGCTGGTCTAT
>NW_023353886.1:0-4855 GCF_001411555.2 Juglans regia
TGTAATACCCCGTATTTTAGTGTATTTTTATTGAAAGAATTATTTTTATTAATTCCAAAATTTATTCTCTTGGTTTTAAATTGTCATAATTTTAGTGGGTTTATTTCTATGATTTTTAATTTTACGGAAATTATTTTGAAGTGCTTTCTTAATATTAAATATTGTTATGCATTTAAATTGCTTTTCATATTTAATTAACTTATTGTTAGATTTAATTATTTTAATTTCACTTTACCATTACGTTTAAATTATCTTATTTAACTTGTTTTGAAATTGTTCCCATTAGATCATTTTTGTGACCCAAGATGTGAGGATTAGACCTCATTTCTTTCCCTCCATTTTCTCTTTCCTATTTTTTTTCTTTTCTTCTTCTCTTTTTCTTTCTTTTTTCTTCTTTGCTATGTGTCTCCCGCATGACGTTCCCTCTCTCTCTCTCTCTCTCTTCCTATGCGCTTCTCCCTCTCCACCCAACCATCGTCGCGCGCTGCCGTGCGCGACACCGCCCAGTCCGTCAGCTTCCCCACCGGCCAGCGACCACCTCCCTCCATTCCCAGCTTCCATCACCGCCGTGAGCCCCCACGCACGACACAAAGCCACGGCACCTCTTGTGTTTGCGCATCGCCGTCATGCCACCTCCGGCCACCATTTCTTCACCACATCATCCTCGACCTTCTAGCAACCCAATGCGCCCATCCTCACCTCCGATCTGTCACCGATGAAGCCCCACCATCAATATTTCCGTTTTGGGCATATTAGCCTTCGACCGCTCTCTGCCCCGCAACCCACGGCCAACCACCACCACCATTGGCTTCACCGACATCCCTAAGCCCTACCCTATCAATCTCAGGTCTTTGTTTGTACCTGTTCAAAAGTGGGTTTTTGAGACCCACGGCCACAGTGCATTTGGCACTGTTCTGTTGCTGTGTTGCTGCTTCTTGCAGCTTTGTGATCCCTCGAAAATTATTATATAGCGCTGTAAGTATTTTCCAAATAACTTTCGTGATTTAAATGTATTTCTGCACTAACTCATTTTATTGTGAATTGATTGGTTTTGCCGGACTGAGTCAGAGGAGTACAGGGGTCGGATGGATTAGTGGAGGAAGTTTGTTTGTGTGATTGGATTGTGTTGACATTTGTTGGTTGTTGGATAATGTTGCCGTGTTGTGTTCATTGCATTTGCACGCACGTTCATGTTTGTAACTGAAAACTGGGTTTTCGCATGATTGCATGCATGTTCATGTATTTATTGAAAATTGGGTTTTCATGTGAGAAATGATTTTGAGTAAGTTCGAAATGTTTGGATTGACTGGTTGAGAAAAAGGAAAAGAGACTGTAGGGATGGTGGTAAGCAGGGATGGTGGTATAGTCCAGCCTACAGTGCTCTGATATGTATTCATTGTGTGGAAAGGAATTGTAGGGATGGTGGTAAGCATGAATGGTGGTAGAGTCCCGCCTACGGTGCACGCGGTAGGGATGGTGGTTTTGTCCCGCCTATGATTCTCGCCTACAGTGCATGCAGTAGGGATGGTGGTACAGTTCCTCCTGTGATTCCCGCCTACAGTGTCCGATAAATGGTTGGATTTTGTGTAAATCATTTTCTGGGAAAATGTCGGATTTTATGTTTGGCTAAAATGAGATTTTAGCGTGTGTTGGAAAATACTCATTTTCTGGGAAAATGAGGTTTTGGGATCTGTTGGTTGGTTGCTTTAATGCATTTTTATCTCGAGGGTTGTTTGGATTACTACTTACCTGCGGTACCATTTTATAGTATCGTAGATTTTGATGCAGATGAGGATGATGAACCTTAGGCTTGGGTTTCGTTGGAGGAGCGACTTGGGGTTGCTCTCGTGTATCGAGATTTGCTTCATTACCTGTTTATGTATTTGCCTTTGTATTATATTTTGGGATAACTATGTAATTTTTCACGGTAATTTATTTTAGATGCTTGTATTTAAATTTCTGGTACTTAGTTGACTTATTTATATTAACCGCTGCGACTTTTTTTGTGCACTTTTGCATGTCACACACGCTTGAGCACATTTCGTTGAGATGTGTGACCCGTGTGGTTATCATCCCGACGTCATGATTCTCGCATTCTTGTATGTGGGAGTCGGGGCGTCATGGGTGGTATCAGAGCAGTTCGGCTCTGGGTAAAACTACATGTCCTGTAGGTGCAGTACTAGAAAGTTTTAAAGTTGTGATTTGAAATTATTTTGTTTGAAGTATGTTATTTTAGTGGTTTTAATTTATTGTATGTTTTTATATTTTGTTGGTTTTACTCTATTTTATTACAGGTTATCTTCTTGTATTTTAAATCTATTTTTTAATTTGTTTTGAGTTGAATGTGGGGTGAATGGTTACACTATGGCAGGAAGATGGTACGACCGAGAATGCCATTGTTAGGTATAAATATTTAGTGTAGTAGACTTGAACTTTTATCGGCTTGGTTAGCTTTTGTGATCTGAGGCATGAAAGGAACGGCTTGGTTTCGGTGATCTCTTTGGGGAGTAGGATAATTGAGGTTTTAGATTTTGTGGAGATTTGACATGAGGTTTTAGAATAGGAGGTTGTAAGTTCAACAAGCTTTTTAGGATAGATTTTTGTGAATTTCACCAAAGGTTTATGGTTTTGCAGACTTTAGGAAATGATTTGTTATCATTTAATGTTTTAGATCTTGAAAGTTTCGGGAGTCGATTGTTTTATTATTGGATATACGTTCATCAATCTTACAGATTTCAGAAATTGATTCTTATATAATTTAAGGTCTTAGAATTGTAGATTTGAAGGACTGATTTATACTGAGATTGAAGTTTTTTTTAATTCTGCAGGCTGTGTGTTAGCTTGATTTATTTTGGAGACTGATTAGTCTGTGATCATTAATGGGGTTGATCGAAGTTGAGTTATTGATATAGGAATTTTCAAGGGGATTATTTCTTTGAGGATTGAAGATATTGGTCTAGTTTGGATAATAATTGTTATTAGTTCGAGGTTTTAGTGGCAGGTTTTGGGATTTGATCCATATCAGATTTAAGGATAATAGTTGGTGCAGATTCAGGAATGAATTCTTGGTGAGTTTGAGGAAAGTGTGTAATAGTTCATGGTTTTGGAGATCAAGAATTTTCTACCAAATGTGGTGAGAGTTTTCTGGTTAGTAGGTGTTGAGCTACCTCGTACTCAATGGTATTATGTTGTGATATAATTAAAGATTCAAACCTTGTGTTGATCTTAAGGGATTATTGGTGATTTGAAAATTTGAGATGGTACTTCTAATTAGAGATTAAAATTTTGGTGGTGCAGATTTAAGATATAATTCTTGTTGATTTTGAGGGAATAGGTCTGGATAATGGAAATGTTTATTAATGGTTAACTTTGGAAGTGGCTAGTAGGTTACCAACTTGTAGAATACAATGAAGGGTTGTGAGTTTTAGCATAGGCGTTGATTGAGGTTAGCGCAGTTCGTGTTACGAAAATAATAATAATTAGTGGGTTTTGCTGAGTGTTGTACTAATGTTTTTGTGGAAATTGAGATTTTGAATTACTTGGCCGCCCTAGGAGTAGTCGACGTGATGTGTCATTGGGAGACTAATGCGAGCATAATGGTATCGCCTATAGGAGTAGACTTGGGAGTGCATTACTCATGCTTGTTGAGAGTTGTTGATGGTATGGTCTTTCGAGCGTGTTTTGGGTTGTATCTTGTATCCTGCTTTACCGTGATGTTTGTCTCTACAAATTTCGAGGACGAAATTTTATTTTAAGGGGAAGAGGATGTAATACCCCGTATTTTAGTGTATTTTTATTGAAGGAATTATTTTTATTAATTCAAAAATTTATTCTCTTGTTTTTAAATTGTCGGATTTTTAGTGGGTTTATTTTTATGATTTTTAATTTTATGGAAATTATTTTGAAGTGCTTTCTTAATATTAAATATTGTTATGCATTTAAATTGCTTTTCATATTTAATTAACTTATTGTTAGATTTAATTATTTTAATTTCACTTTACCATTACGTTTAAATTATTTTATTTAACTTGTTGTTTTGAAATCGTTCCTGTTGGATCATTTTTGTGACCCAAGATGTAAGGATTGAACCTTATTTCTTTCCCTCCATTTTCACTTTCCTCTATTTTTTCTTTTCTTCGTCTCTTTTTCTTTCTTTTTTTCTTCTTTCCTCTACGTCTCCAGCGCGACATTCCCTCTCCCTCTCTCTCCCCGCGCGCTTCTCCCTCTCCACCCAACCACCGCCGCTCGCTGCCGTGCGTGACACCGCCCAGCCCGTCAGCTTTCCCACCGGCCGACGACCACCTCCCTCCATTCCCAGCTCCTCCATCGCCGCCGTGAGCCCCCACGCGCGACACAAAGCCGCGGCACCTCTTGTGTTCGCACGCTGCCGTCGCGCCACCTCCGGCCACCATTTCTTCACCACTTCATCATCGACCTTCTAGCAACCCAATGCACCCATCCTCACCTCCGATTTGTCACCGGTGAAGCCCCACCATCAATATTTCCATTTTGGATATTTTAGCCTTCGACCGCTCTCTACGCCGCCACCCACGGCCAACCACCACCACCATTGGCTTCACCGACATTCCTAAGCCCTACCCTATCAATCTCAGGTCTTTGTTTGTACCTGTTCAAAAGTGGGTTTTTGAGACCCACGGCCACAGTGCATTTGGCATTGTTCTGTTGCTGTTTTGCCGCTTCTTGCAGCTTCGTGATCCCTCGGAAATTATTATATAGCGCTGTAAGTATTTTTCAAATAACTTTCGTGATTTAAATGTATTTCTGCACTAACTCATTTTATTGTGAATTGATTGGTTTTGCCGGACTTAGTCCGTGGAGTATGGGGGTCGAATGG
>NW_023353887.1:0-360 GCF_001411555.2 Juglans regia
TCTCCAAGGGTGTTCATCCGGGTTCCAGATCGGGTATCTGGATATGGGAAATGCTATGCATCTGCCCCACACCGGCACACACTTCACATCACTTTTTTTTTTTTTTTACACTCAATAGGTTGAGTGTGTGCCGGTGTGGGGCAGATGCATATATTTTTCCTCCGGATATACCCGGCCCGGAACCCGGGTATCAAACCCGGGCTGGGTTTCGGCCCGGGTATACTCGGATTATCACCCGGGCCGAAACCCGGATGATCCGGGTTTTTACAACCCGGCAATCCGGGTTCCGGATTTTTTTTTTGCCTTTAGTATTTAATATTTTTCAACCAAAAAAAAATGCTGAAAAGCTTTTTTTTATTA
>NW_023353888.1:0-221 GCF_001411555.2 Juglans regia
GATCATATTGGTTTTGTTTTTAAGAAAATATATTTATAATTATAAATTGTATAATTATTTAAAAAAATAAAAAAAATATGAAATTTATATGAAAAAAATTAATTTTTTAATAATAAATTTTATTTTTTTAAAATAATTACGAGACGTCTACTCACTATACGATTATATATAGAATTATTATTATTATTTTTTTTCTATCCCCCTCTCTCTCTCTCTCACCT
>NW_023353889.1:0-308 GCF_001411555.2 Juglans regia
AAAAATTATATTATAAAATTATATTCTGACAATATTTTAAATTTATAATATTTTTTATTCAATTTTTTTTCTCTCATTTCCCAAAACCCAAAAACTAATCAACTCAAACTATCTCACTACTATTCACAAACTATTTTATTATTATTTATAAAATTTTCATTTCATCTCTCTTCAAACCTGCCATGACACTAAGGGCGTGACCTCCACACAATCTCTACATCTATACCTTTTATTTTACTTTATTTTATTTTGCATTCTCTCAATCTCTCTCCCAATAAAACAGCTGAATGGATATACATATATATATA
>NW_023353890.1:0-3102 GCF_001411555.2 Juglans regia
TTAGCCAAACTATTGTTTAACAAAATACATGTTTAATGTTATATGGAAATTGCTTGGAATATGACTGTATATTTCAACTCATATTCAGTTCAAGTCAATGACGAAATCACAATTATTCATTACATTCTAAAATCAATCCCGTCATCTCGGACACGTTTCCTCTAAATAATCATGTGTTTCTCTGTGTTAAAGCCATATGAAATCATAATCTCTTAAAAGATTACACGTTATGAATCGTCTTGAAAAGTACGTTAAACATCTCTTAAAACTTCTTTTAAATTATAGGCCTTGAAATATAATTATTGATGATGTGTTTCGCACATTGGATATTGGGTTCAGTCACTTGCAATACAAAAGAAAAGGTGGTCGTCTAGGAAGGCATTTGACATCAGATCATTGCTTATAGAGTTGCCGTGTCGCACCACCGCTGGGTCTTGTAGTCGTAGGCCCATGCTCGGTTGCAGACAAGCTTGGCCGTTGACAACTACTCCAACAGGCCAGGAACTATGTCCTAGACGTTGGCCAAGCCTAACTTCAGATCCTTGATGACCATGTCACAAGAGACCAGCTCACACTATGAGGTGACCAACTTAACCTCCAAACTCCTCTGCCTGTAGCTTTTGTGTATGTGAGTTAGCCTTGACGGTGACCACCTCAACTTCCAGGTCCCTCACCCGTTTGGCTCGGGATTCGAGGAGGGACGACTTGATCTTCTAGGACTCGAAGAGGGTCGTATAAGTCTCGTGGAGCCAGTTGTACGATCGAGTGTCGGAGTCGTGCTGCTTCATCAGCCATGAGATCTCATCCGAAAGCTTGCAAATCGACACCCGCAACTCGACCACCTCCTTCATCCGACGACCTAACTGGCTCTACAAGTTGTCCCATGACTCTTCACATAGCTTGGCCTCGAGGTAGTATTGGCCAGCCTCCTCTTGCAACTTGGCGAGGTTGGACTTGAGGTTGGCCCTCTCTTGGCAAAGCCAGACGATCTTCTTCTTCTTTCGTTGTCGGCTAAAGTCCATGCCGACTGCCGAACCATATCCCGGATAAGAAAACCTTGAGCTTGTCAGCCATCTTTTAGATAGACTCGACGCAAGCCTTAACAAACCCATACTAGGCCCGTAGAGCCTCACTCCCGCCAGCCCCATGGGACGATCCTGCACATCCCAACTACCAAGAGGGAGAGAAGGCCTCCCGAGGGGGGAGTCACTAGGCCTCTAAGGCAGAGGTCTGGACAAGGCCCCAGTGTTGCCCTCAGCGTCATTCCCTTATGGTGCCTCAGGTGTTCTGGCAGCTGCCATGTAGCCTTCATCCACCACGGCACTATCCCCGATGTTTAGCCTAGGCTCAGCAGGAGGACCGTGACTTCCTCTACATCCCTTCTGGTGGTCGACTCCACATGAACCTCCAGCTCGCCTATGGCTTTATCTGTCAGCACTTGCCTAAACCAGCACTCCAAGTCCTTGTCGCCAGATAGTTCAATGTCCTTGGACCTTGGCGGCACCTCCTCAACTCGGCCCTCGGCCTACATCTCGGGCGACCACACGAGCATCTCACCGACCTTTGAGGGCTATGCCACACGGCCCCATTATAGGGCTGTCGAGATCTCCAATGCAACAGATTCTGGCACCCTGTACAAGGATCTCTCTCATATTGGCAGGAATGACGACTGATTCCCATTTATACCCCTTGAAATACTGTGAGGCACCATGGACCTCGGGCGGGGGGGCAACTCCCTTGGGTCTTAGAGGAGTCCATTGGACAGGAAGGACGTGCACCGCTGGAAGAAGGACGAGAAGCATTCTAGGGAACCATGGAAGAAAAGAGGAGAATTGGTTAAAAGAAAGCATGAAGAAAAGAGAACAAGAAGGCAAGAAAGCAAGCGGCACGTACGGAATTCAAAAAATTAGAGAGAGAGTGAAAGCAAACGGACGAAGCGTGGAAGGAGATTGGGTTAGAATAGAAGTCTGTGTCGTATGGACTTCTCCAAGCTATGAATTGATGCTTGTTGCAGAAGGATGAATGACAGGGTGCAAATCCTACTGTTTACACTGCACGAAGGGGCATGGGAGGGGAGCCGTCACACGCAAGCGTGGGAAGTCAGACGGGCACACTCAAGTGCACGTCTATCAGTTGGTAACGTGCCGCTAAAACATCCTTGGAAAAGGAATAATTCCTACCGTACACGTATCATAGATGTCCTCTTGGTAGGGCTTGACCAAGAGACTAAAGCCCATCCTGACCTGAGTTACGCCCTTTCAGCGGGCTTAGGAACCATCACTGTGACTAGCCCATGAGCTGCACATGAAGAATGAATGTGTCTCACCACGGAAAACTTGTCGAGGGGGACATACAAGAGTTGCCAACCCTGACGCTTCCTGCGACACCTCACATTTAATCCAAGCAGGTAAGTGAACGGGGGTCACAGACAAGGAATGGAAAGTGACCACACCGACTGCCTGTTGTTAAGAAGTCACTCGAGAAGCCACACCGCATTGATGACGCCACTCGGGGAGCCACGCCGCCTTAAAAACTACGGCTTGGCAACTGTGTGCAGGACACTTCCCCTAACATAGAGTACAAAATGCTCCCCTGATACTTAGTATAAAAGTTGGACACCAGATAAAAATACAGACTCTTCTCTCTGATTCTAAGAAAAATTCTTTGAGGAAAGAACAACGTCGAGCTCTTTTGTATTGTAGGTGATTGAACCTAGTATACAGTGTGCGAAATACGTCATCAACAATAATAGATATAGATATATCATGTGTACTTTGTAATATTTATAATTTTTTTAAAACCATAATATTTATAACTCTGTTCAATAAATGTTGAAGGACACATTATATAATATATATATATATATATCAATTTTTATCATATAAGATAAAATTAATACAAAATTTTATCTCATTTGGTTACACAAATCATCTCATTTAATTATTACAAATTTATCAAACTCTTATATAAAATATAATAAACAATTCAACTTTATCAATTATAAAACAAAAATAATATTAAAAATTAATATATATATTATTTGAGAAAGATTAAAGTGTCATTTGAATAATGAGTTGAGATGAAAGTTAAATAAAATATTAT
>NW_023353891.1:0-251 GCF_001411555.2 Juglans regia
CTCATGGGATTACCATGATTGCGTGAACGTAAACTTGAACGTAACATAACGTGAAACATGACTTGAACTTGGAATCTTATTCAATAGTCTTAATCATTAACATGCCCATATGGGTGCTACACAGGTCCCCTTGAGCCGTGTGTCCCTGCCGATTACCGCATCACATCACAGGTTTCTATACCAGCTGTGAGTGCGTTAATACGTACTCCACAGTTGTTGTGGCCCCACGTATTCTACGTGTCACAATTGCT
>NW_023353892.1:0-301 GCF_001411555.2 Juglans regia
GTACATGAGTACAATAAGGGGCTGGTGTGAAAATAATGCTCTCTTGATCTCACTTTTTTTTGCAATGTAATTGAATTTTTCCTCTCTTGCTCTCACTATAGCCGAAATCCTCTCTCTTTCTTTTTCACTCTGATCAATGTTTTTCTCTCCTCTTTTTTAAGTCTTTTTTTTCAGTTTCGGCCTTCCTTTCCTTTTCCTTTTTTTTTTTTCATTCGAACTTTGTAACTTTAATTGGTCCTCCCTAACCTGTTTTGGAGTTAATGGCACAAGAGTAATAGGTTGCCTATTAAGAGTGAAGGAA
>NW_023353893.1:0-588 GCF_001411555.2 Juglans regia
TCATCCATCTTAGCAACAGAGCCATTACTGGGTTTCTAACAGAATGATTCATCCGCCCAAACTGATATATGACATACGGAATCGATGGTAAATTTCGTATTTGTCTTTAAAGGAATATGCTAGGAAATATTTTTATTTTTTCGTTCCAACGCTTGTGAATCTGTGATGCACGTGCACTCAGACCTTTCTAGGTTGTTCGGGTCACAGTAACTATTTGGACCGCATTCTTGGTAGTTATTGCACTTCTCTTTCGGGGCGGACCAAAACCGGACCCACCCGGTCTCGTGCCAAGTAGACCGCTCCACGACCCTAGGTTCCTCCACCAACATTCTAGCGAAAACTTTAGGTACAGTGACACCGTTTGCGATGGTGATGTCATCTTGATTATCCACGTAGCTGACGTTGAAGAGGTAATTCTGTGTCATTTCGGGTACGATGCTCCATCTTTGTCCGGTCCAAGATCCGTCCTGCCACAAAGGAGGTCCACCCTCGTTTAAGAACAGCTGCGGATACCCAGTTGGATCAATCGCATAGGTGCAGTTGCCGATTCCCGGGTCATCTTTGGAGTTCCAAGATGTCAGGAACCGG
>NW_023353894.1:0-442 GCF_001411555.2 Juglans regia
ATTTGCTAAAGAAAATTTGAGCAAGGGTCAATTTGATATCCTTTTTCTTTTCTTTTTCTCCCCTAAAACATGTCTCGTTGTAGTTTCATCTCTGATTCAAAATATCATGTGTTGAGTTGTGTTACGAGCACGAGTGATAGATCGCGTAATTGGAGGTTCTACAGGAAAAGATGTAGGATCAACCCTGCATGTTTTACCTATTCATGTGAATAAATCAAATGAGAAAGTGGTTTGTTTGTGGGGGACCCCACCTAGACAACACGTTGCTATAATAATTCTAATAGCATTTAAATAATTCTTTCCAAACTTATAAGCATTGAACTTACAAGGAAAGGATTTATATTGTCTTATTTGGACTTGCGTATGTAAACGACGGACGCTAACTTACATACATAAACGACAAACACTAACTTACGTATGTAAACGACGCACACAACCACGA
>NW_023353895.1:0-291 GCF_001411555.2 Juglans regia
GTACAAAGCATAAATGATCAATTTAGTTGATACACTTGTCAAGAGCAAGCATATTCTGCTGCTTAGGTGATTGGTTGAGATGCAAAGTTGCATAAATATATGGAATTTAATGGCTCTCTGTCAGCATGCATTTCTATATCCTTGTAAATTTTCTTTCCAGTACGCGAATTGCAAGTGTTCTCTGTTTCATGCAATAAAAAAAGAATGCCCCCTTCCCTGCCTCCTGCTATGTCATTCGAATCTTAATGATATACATTGTCTTTTTTGTTTTGCTTTTATTTATGTTTTTTG
>NW_023353896.1:0-259 GCF_001411555.2 Juglans regia
GTCCGGCTGTGTTTGGAAGATGAAATCACCTTAATCCATCTCAAACCAATCATTCATAAGATTCATTACTTTTTCAACTTCTCATAAAAAGTTAAGATCCATCTCAAGTCTCAATCTATTTCTTACATTCAAACACATCTCAATCTATTTACATTCAAACACATCTCAACGGAACTTACAAAATATTACTATTCACGAATCAACTCAGACAATAAGATCACATTATTATAGTTGGGAGACATTCTCTCTTTCAAAGCTC
>NW_023353897.1:0-421 GCF_001411555.2 Juglans regia
CCCATAAAAAATTGACTTTTGAGAACTTGAAGTACCCTGCATGATGTGTGTGTTTTAGTTGGAATATTGACTATGCTTTTGTAGGTGGAGTTCACAAAATAAAACATCTTCTCTCATCTCATCTCATCTTATTTAATTTTTAAAAAAATATTTTATCTGATCTCGTATCATTTAGGGCAGGTTTGGGGGTGGGATGAGATACAAAATTCTCATCTCATCTCATCATTACACCTTTTTCAAATTCCCATACAAAATATAATAAACAATTTAACTTTTTAAAATCTCAATTCAACTTTTTCAAATCCCAATACAATAATAATACTAAAACATAATATTTTAAACACTAAAACAAAACATAAAATTCTCATCTCACCCTCCAAACCTACCCTTAAACTGTATAATCAAATGATTTCATGCATGC
>NW_023353898.1:0-575 GCF_001411555.2 Juglans regia
GGGGGGGGGGGGGGGGGGGGTGCAAGGAGTTTTTGTTTGAAATCAATTTTATGATGTTTGCTGTTATATGACAGATATGGTGGAAGGTATACGTGTAACAATATAAGTGACAGGTTGTTTTTGTGTGAAAACCAGCCAGACCGGCCCTACAGATTTCTCTTCTATTAAAGTAATCTATTATTATTATTATTATTTAAATTATTTCTTTTCACATTTTCTTAATCACTCAATTATTTGTTGTCACTGTGTTTACAACTCTTCATCTATAACAACTTTTGTAAGTTATTTATCTCTTCAAACGACAATGTTTTTAAAATAGTGCTTAAAAAAATAGTACTTTCATAATGATAATTAAAAAAAAAAAATCATATTTTTCCAAATGCTCAAATAAAAGAAAATCGGATCATCTCAACTGCGACATTTTTGTCAAGTTCCAGCCATAACAAGTATGAGCACAAAATGAAGTGTACAGAATCGGAGGAAGGGTATGTTTTGTTGGTCAAATAAGAAATTTGTAGAAAACAATTTGAGGAGCCACAATAGTTCTCAAATATGGGATGTACTGTTCGAATGTC
>NW_023353899.1:0-210 GCF_001411555.2 Juglans regia
TGAATAAAAAGGATTTAATTAATGGTTATCATAATAAGGAAATGGTGTTCTACACTCTTGACAAAACTACATAAACGTACATAATTGCATATCTTAACAGTCAAAGATTACATATAAAGATAGTGACTTAGTAAGGGTACAGAATTTAGCATGTAATTGTTGAGATTTAGATTAGTTATTTTACTATCTATATTAGTTATGCCTAATTGT
>NW_023353900.1:0-257 GCF_001411555.2 Juglans regia
AGAGAGGGCATTGTGAAGATGAGAAACAAAGGGTTGGGGTTGAGTTTTTGGGTAGAGTTTCAGTTCTAAGAGAAACAAGGGGTTGGGGTCAGCCTTGGTGTATTTTGAGTTATTTTTCACAAGCTTTTTGGGTCATTAGGGGCTTTCTAATATGGGCAAAGTGTTTTCTTGTATACATTCAGTGTACTTGGTTACTCCTTTGTTATATATAATATTTTTACTTAAAAACTTAAAAAAAAAAAAAAAAAAAAAAAAAC
>NW_023353901.1:0-432 GCF_001411555.2 Juglans regia
GAGTAATGCTAGATATATTTATGGTTGTGTAAGTATCGCATATTTTTTTAAAAAAATAATAAGGTTCATTATTAAAAAATTAATTTTTTTACGTGAATTTTATATTTATTCACTTTTTTTAAAATTAGTGTGAAAATATAATTTCTCTTTATACATACATATATTATTGAAAGATGAAGTAAAAATAACCTCTAGTAGGAGTTTTGGTTTTGATAGTAAACTCCATCTAAGTCGAAGGTTCGAATTTTCTCAAGCGTAAATAATTTCTAAAAATTATTGGATCAGGAGAAATAAATTCTTCTCTTAAATTTTTCGAGATGCACCAAGGAGAGTATCATTTGGATTGACTCTTCAATTATCTGACTAGAATATTTTCTACAATTAGTGAATTTTTATTGAATGATCTTTTTTTCCAAGCCTCAAATGTTTTTT
>NW_023353902.1:0-262 GCF_001411555.2 Juglans regia
CAAGGCAAGCCATGGGGCGTGCGAGCGGGGCTGCCAAGGGGCTGTCAAGTCAAGCCATGGGGCGTGCGAGCGGGGCTGTCAAGGCATGCCACGGGGCTGCCACGGCAAGCCATGGGGCTTGCCACGGCAAGCCATGGGGCTTGCCACGGGGCTGTCAGGGCAAGCCCTGGGGCTGCCAAGGCAGGCCATGGGGCGTGCGAGCGGGGCTGCCAAGGCAGGCCATGGGGCTTGCCACGGGGCTGTCAAGGCAAGCCATGGGGCG
>NW_023353903.1:0-219 GCF_001411555.2 Juglans regia
GTTTTAATAATAAGATGTATTATTAAAAAATTAATTTATTTTTATATAAAATTCATATTTATTTATTATTTTTATAAACAGAATGTACAAAACTTAAATACTTTAAAAATGTATGTAACATTGCTCTATTAAATATAAAAAAAATGTATATGATTTTTCATTTGTCTGTGTTTGAGAGAGAGAGAGAGAGAGAGAGAGAGAGGGGGGAGATGAAAGGGG
>NW_023353904.1:0-233 GCF_001411555.2 Juglans regia
CGTTGATTAGGCAGGTTGGGTAATCAAAATAAAATATAAAATTTTTATCTTATTTTATTTTATTATTATATTTTTTTAAAATTTTAATATAAAATATAATAAATAATTTAATTTTTTTAAATTTTAATATATTTTTTTTTAAATTTCAAAATAATAATAATATTAAAATATAATATTTTAAATTTTAAAATAAAATATAAAATTTTCATCTCACTTCTTAAATATATTCTTAT
>NW_023353905.1:0-390 GCF_001411555.2 Juglans regia
AAGAGCTAGGGTTCAAACTAAAGTCGGGATTCAGATTAACTATTTGAATATTTTAATTATAAATTCCGACAGCTTGCATTCATATTGACTTGTCCAACATTCACCCACGTGGATAGAACCCAAACCAAGTCAAAGTGTATGCCCCCCCAACCCCACGGATTCATCGAAACGACAGTTCCTGCAGAGGGATCGACTGTTTATGCCGACAGCTGCATTCATATTGACTTGTCCAACATTCACCCACGTGGATAGGGGACCCTCATTTTTCGAACATGTACTGCGTTGCATGTGCTTATCATTTAAATCGACCTTTTGCTGATGTAGCTACGACCTATATCGTGACCACTCAAAAAATAAGCAAAATAAAATAAAAATAAAAATTATCTCGGC
>NW_023353906.1:0-838 GCF_001411555.2 Juglans regia
TAGTTTCTAATTCAAAAAAAAAAAAAAAAAAACGGCATTTTAAATAAAAAAGTATTCAAATATCAAAATATTCAAACTTACCAAAAAAAAAAGTTTGGAGTTGTAAGTTCGGGTTCTAGATTTAAGGCTTCGTTTGGAATCACAATTTCTCTCAACTCATCTCAATTCATCATTACAACTTTTTCAAATTCCAACACAAAATATAATAAACAATTCAATTTTTTCAAATCCTAAAATAATAATAATAATAATAAATAATATTCTAACAAAATTTTATTATCTCAACTCAACTCAACTCAACTCACTTCAACATCCAAACGCAACCTTAAAATCCGGTATCCGTATCGGGTGTATGCGGATTTTGCAACCAGAGTTTCAGTACCATTTTTTCCGAATTGGACCAAAAAAAAAACATAGTTTAGATGAACAGTCTAATACTGGCTTCATTTGGTTTCTTAACTCATCTCAACTCATCATTACAACTTTTTCAAATTCCAATACAAAATATAATAAACAATTCAATTTTTTCAAATTTTAAAATAATAATATTATTAAAAAATAATATTCTAATAATATTTTATCATCTCAACTCAACTCACTTCAACATCCAAACACAACCTTAATGATCACAAACAACTTAATATTTGAACCAATTAGAGTTTGTTTACAAGTTGTTTTACTTTAATATAAAAAAATATTTATTTTTATTTCTTTATTTACAAATTTTAATAAACAAAATTTTGATTTTTTAATTAATCTTTATATATATATATATATATATTTTGCTCTAATTAATCTTTATATATTATAGATTCAAGTAACATCATGTATTCAACTT
>NW_023353907.1:0-237 GCF_001411555.2 Juglans regia
ACATTCAGAGGAATAGAGGACTTTCCATCTATGGGCAAAATGTCCAATAGACTATTTCTTTTTTATATTTACCAAAACAAAAGAAAATAATAATAAAACAAAGATATATATGAAAATGACGGATTACAACTGTAAATCTAGATTTTCAGCTTGAAGGAAAATAAGATACAAACGAAGAAACTATGGTGGCGCGTGAGGGACACACGCCACGCTAGGAGTGTGGCAGCCAATTGAGTT
>NW_023353908.1:0-953 GCF_001411555.2 Juglans regia
AAAAATTAAAATTATAGTATAAATTTCTGTATTTTATTTAAGAGTTTGAAAAAGTTATAAGAATTAAATAAAAAAGTTAAAAACTTAAAATTGAAAAGTGTTATATTTGAATAACGTTTAAAAATAAAATATCTAAAAATATTTAAAAAAAGATATAATGATAATGCGAACTGACCATGCACGAAAGAAATTGTGTTCACTACTTGGTAAGGGCACGTCGGACTGTTGCATAAATATTGGGTTTCGGTTTGGCAATTTTGTTCAAGGTCTCATTTAGAAGTTAAATTAAATTGAGATTAATTTAATTTAGTTTAATTTTAAATTGAGTCTAACATCTAAATATTCAATTCTCAAATCACTAAACTCATATCAAGTAAAAATCTATTTACATGTGGTACCCATAATTTTTTTTAACTCAATATCTTTTTACACACTAGATCTACAAATTTTTTTAATTTTTCATAACTTTTTATAAATATATATAAACTGATATTAATATTTAAATACATCTTAAATAAGTGTGCAAACAACGGCTTAGATATTTGGTTCGGCAATTGGACATCTTTGATTAGGATTGATAATTGGATTATTCTGTCCATTTCCCTGATAATATATATTTTTTATTTCCACTAAATATAGAAAAATCATTTATTAAAAAAGAATTCATAGCTTAACATTAAGGGCTTGTTTGGATTCACAAGTCATCTCAACTCATCTCAACTCATCTCACTACTATTCATTACTATTCAGCAACTTTAATTACAAATCTCATTACTATTCACAACTCATCTCATTACTATTCACAATCCATCTCAGCTCATCTCAGCTCATCTCAAGTCATTTCAAGTCATCTTCGAATCCAAACATCTCCTAAGATTTCGTTTGGATGATAAATATCTCTCAACTCATCTCAACTCATCATTACAATTTTTTTAAATCTTAATATAAAATAT